>NC_031993.1:54509673-54617260 GCF_001879085.1 Nicotiana attenuata
CCCCCCCCCCCTCCCCCCTATCTCATCGTCTCTCTCAACCCTTCACCTCTCAGAGAACCCAAACCACAAACCCTAAACGTCGCCCCAAAACTCACCATCATCTCCGGTGGCGGCGCCACCTTGCACCACCCCAAAATAACACCCCTGAACCCTCTCATCCTCATCTCTCCAAATCTCAACATGGCTTCCCTCGAATCCGTCTCCATCTCATCGAGTCTTGGATCAAATATGAGACCTAAAATTTTCAGATCCTAAAATCGGCAACTTAGTAAAGATTGAGGCCGAATGGACCTTGTTCATGTGTTTTCATCTGAGAACACATGATTAAGACCCCTTTCGGTCAAAATCGAAAGATCAAAGAATGACTTCAAGGTCTGGTCAGCCCGGTTTAGGTATTTTCACTTGTTTCTGTTGTTTCTTTTCTTGTCCTTCTTCATCTCTTTTCTGTTCCTTTTTCTCTTTTTCCTCATTATGTGTTCGTTTCAATTTTTTCCATGCATGAGTGTTTGATAATCAGCATAGTTTATTTTATTGTTGTTTAGAACTAATTAATTCATTTTCCTTTTCTTTTGGGTTTTGGGCTTTGGCTTAAGGTTTCCAGGTTTTCTTTTGGGAAATTTTAGGTCAGTCCTTATAATGGTGAATCTATGATTGATTTGAATTGGGTTCTGAAAAATCAAAAGCCCAAGAGGGGATTTAATTGGGATTTACAGACCTATGAGGCTTTGAATTAGGTCAATTTTGACCCATCTGGTCTGGTTTCAAGGGTAAATAACAAGGTTTAAAGGGGTAATCTGGGTATTTGGCATAGGGAATATTTCAGTAACATACTAGGGAAGCTTCTAGGAAGTTGGGATGGGGGTTAATTTGAAAGTTTAATTTTTGAACTAAGGGTATTGGAGCTAAAATGAAAATATCAAAAGGTGCAAAGTGCAAATCTGATTTCTTTTAGGCTGCCCTAATAGTTTGCCTATAAAGGCACCATTACTTGAGATTCAAGTCAGATTGAAGAGATAAAAATCATTCAAAAACTGAAAAGGTTGCCTTTCTTTCAAAAATTCTGAAACAGCCTTGAATTCCTTGCATTTTCTGAGAAATTACTGAATTCTGCTTGGATTCTTGTCCTTCTGGTTCTAATAATTTGGTTCAAATCACTGAAAGTTTACGGTCTGCATTCTGGGTTAAAAATGGATTGAATTCTAGGTATTTTAAAGTTGGTTTGGGTTTGCTATTTGGTAACACTGTTTAATTGCTGGGTTTGAGCTGGTTTCTACTGCCATTTCTCCTGCTGATTACTGGGTTGCTGCTATTTTCCGCTTCCTCACTTCTTTTTCCTTTTCAGTTTCCAGGTATTTTCAGCATCATGGACATCACTTAAAGTTGTAGTGTGAAATTTGGATCTGAAACATGATTGAGAACTGATTTGTGTTGAATTTTATTTCTCTCTCTCTTAATCTCATGTATGCCATTATTGTTCAGTATTAGTAGTGTTCTGGTCAATATATTAAGCACGAGTGGGATATCAAGTAGGAAATTGAAGCTGTTGAGTTTTGTTTCTTCTGTTTGGTTCATTTTTGTTTGAGAATGGCTATAAGTGAAAGAGGTGCTCTAATTTGTAATAGCAGTAGTTTTAGGTTAGTTTGAATGGTTTGCTAGCGTTGGAATGCTATGTGATTAGGTTTGTCCTTGCATTGGTTATTTTGATAGCCTGCTGAAAGGTTTTGCTTAAGGTTTAAAGTCTAGCATGTTTGTTTGTAACTTGGTATAGGAATTGGAATAGTACACAAGGCCAAATAGTGCTGTTTTGAATCAAATTCAGAAAAGTGATCTTCCTTAGGCATGTGATTTAATCTTATAGCCTTCCAAAGTTTATTGGCCCACATGAAAGTTTTCAGATGTATGTGCTTATTCAATAGGCTTCAAAGCTTCCTTTCAAGAATTTAAGTGCTTGAACATAAGGTGTTCTGAATTTGCATGCATATGTATTTCAATTAGCTCAGGTTGTCCTTGCTTGTATCGATGAATGCTGAATTTGGGAATTATGCTAGTGTGTAGGTTATTGAATAATTTAATTGGGTACGAAATTATAACAACAGCTCTCAAAATATTCAGTTGAATGGTGTTTAAATTTCATGTACTTGGATATGCCCATTTAGTAATGATTTGCTAGTTCACTACTGAAAATGAAGTAAAGTGCTGGGAGTTTGTACATTAGAATGGCCATTTGGAGCTCAGGGCTTCTTGAGGCCTAAATTGAGTTGGCCTCATCCAGACTCGAACTTGAGTCCGTTCTTGCTCAAAATTTAGGTTTGTTTCAGGCCCAAGTCAGAGGGCCATTGCAAATGGGATTTTGTGTGTGTTTGTCATACATGGGTCTGTTCTCCTTCTCGAATCATGTTATTTCAATTGGGGACTGTTGCTGGCCCAAATCACCCTCGGAGGAATTGGATCCATTTTGAAGTGCAAATCCTTTGATCATCAATTAAACTGAGGCATTTGCTTTTAGAAAAATTCGAAACTCCCTTTAGTCTTTTAATTAATTAGGCACGTTAATTAGTGGAGGTGAGCCATATTAGATAATACAAATAGCTTATGGCCCTCCAAAGTTTAGTTTGAATTCCCTTTTAAAATTGGAATCGAGGTGTGCCGTGCCAAATAGAATCTAAAAATGCATGGCCCTCATTTAATTAATACTTTTATCTTTAGAAATCGAGGCGTGCCATTTAGTTAAATTTTCATGGCCCTCGCAAATGTGAAAATGCGTAGTTGCTTTAGGCGCGTTATTTTAATAATTTACCTTCCTAAACTCGAGTGCGCATTTATGTGACCCAAATCCAAATCTCAACAATGTTGGATAAAATATGTCGTGGACCGCGGGTGCATCTATGTGACGTGGTTCAAGATGTGTTTTAGATGACGTTGAATCTTCCTAAAAAATATTTAAATAAAAGCGGTTAAAAAGTTGAAATTGAACCATAGGCTAAAACATGTATTAAAATCAGATGGTAGGCCAATTATAACAGTTGAGCAACCGTGCTAGAACCACGAAATCCGGGAATGCCTAACACCTTCTCCCGGGTTAACAGAATTCCTTACCCGGGTTTCTGTGTTCGCGGACTGTAAAACAGAGTCAATCTTTCCTCGATTCAGGATTTGAAAACGGTGACTTGGGACACCATAAATTATCCCATGTGGCAACTCTGAATTTTAAAATGAAATAATCCCGTTTCAATTGTCACTTTAAGTTGGAAAAAACTCCCTTATACCCTTCCCGGGGTGTAGTAAAAAGGAGGTGTGACAGTAATCACACACACAAATTAGTAACAAAGAAGGAAAGAACAATAACACACAAAACTAACTAAATAGATAGCCAAAACCATTAGCTCCCCGGCAACGGCGCCAAAAAGTTGATCTTGCCTACTCCGCACCACAAAAAAGTAGCGAGAGTGGGTCGCAATAGCTTTTACCCGATTTTGGGTCGGGATCGAATCCACAGAGAGCTAGGATTGGAGTCGAGTATCTATTTAGCTTAGGATTGCGTGTATGCTCTTAATTGGTCTTCTATTCATTTTTGGATTTTCTTTATAATTCTATTTTTATAAAACTACTAATTGAAAATGCAACTAGATTAATCTAAGAGATATATTGCTACAAGATGTATCTAATAGTTTAAAAGGCACTAGGGTAGTGACCTTCACCTAGGTGGCTAATTGACGGGTAATTGCATCTAAGGCACGATTGACATGATTGGGGAAATATGTTATAACCGTTGCTCAATACTACCCACTCTACACCTCTCGGTAGAAAGAGTGGTTTTGCNAATTGAAATTCATGTAGTACCATGATTGGAACAAACGGACCATCGCAGATGACATCCCAAAGCTCACAATCCTCAGCCATGATGAAATCATGCATTCTAGCTTTCCACCACCAATAGTATTTTCCATCAAACTTGGGTGGGTGGTATATGGATTGACCTTCTTCAAAATTTAGTGGAGCCGCCATAAGGATCCTTCCAAGGTGTAAGCCTGATAGGAGGAACCCGCTCTGATACCAATTGTTAATTTGTATGGGTCCACTAAATCATAGAGCACCTGGTCCTCTACAAGCTTCTGCTGAGAACACTTAGTAAAGTAGTAAGTAAATGAGGCAGAGGATTTTTACGTGAAAAAATCCCACACAAGGGGATAAATAAACCACGACCTACACTGTAGGCTTTTAACTTTACTAACTTGTAATCTTACCTATTACAAGCCACTTTACAATACTTCTGATTGCAAAGGATTTACTCAACTAACTTGTGGTACCTCTACCACAAGCCACTTTGTGACTATCCTAGTTACAAAGGCTTTTTACTAACTTGTGGTGCTGTCACCACAAGCCACTTTGTAACTCTACGATTACAAAGACTTTTCCTTATGACTAAAACTAGTCGCAACATAAACTCAACGAGTTTATGAATTTACAAGAGAATTCCTAATCAGTACGCTTCTAAGTAAGCGATTTAGGAGATATAGTAAGTACAATAACAAGGTTACAACTCAACTAGGACAATCTTTTAGGAACTGGTCCGTAGTGGCATTCAACCTTGTTCTTCAAGCTTGAGAGGATGATTTCTCTGTTTTTGCTAAGTGCTTGAATAAGAAACAGAACCCTTCCAGTGATGTTTTTGTATAGATCCCCTTTAATACATCTTGATCACATCAATTGAAATGATGTGAGTACTTTGTTTGGTAGAGAATGAGTGGGCTGACAGTGTGGTGCAGTGCGACAGAAACAACGCCGTCAGTCACTTCAGTTCCAGCTGTGTCCAATTGACTCTATACTTCTATATAGGAACCACAGGAGCATCAGGTCCTTGTTTGGTTCTTAGCTCCTGAATCTGTAGCAGTTAATCTTTTACTGGAGTTCGTTAAAGTTTGCAGCAATTCAGGTTCCCTAACTGATTCCGAGCAGTAAGTTTGATAGATCATCAAAACATAAGGCAAGAGTGTTTAAGATCTGTCAGGTAGGCTTGAGGCTGCTGCGCCAGATGATGTCATTCAGGTATGATATTGGTTTGTTATAAAGGAGCACCATCCGTAGTTCAGCACTGCTTATCAGGGTGAGTTTCCCTACTTGTTGCTCTACTGATGGGTGGATTTCGTGATTAACACCCTTTTATGTGATGCCTCGATGAGAGATTCTATGAGTGATAACCCATGTCTATCGTCTGTTTCTATTCATTACTGAGAGTTATGAGGCTAGTAGTAAATTCCTGCTGTCCATTACAGTAGGCTTGATGCGATTTCTGAGTATTTTTGGCTACGAGCTGTGATTTTATGCTCCACCAGTGTGGGATCCAGCATGTGTTGTAATTCTTTTTGACAGGATTGATCTAGTGAGAGGTTCCAACTAGTTGATGTATACCCTACTTGTGATTCCGAGTTGAGGGTGGGACCCTCGTGATTTCATGTGATTTCAGGTGTTTGAACCGAGTAGTGTACGGTGGTGGAAGTTATATCAGTATGAGATCCTTGTGATTTGTTTATATGCTTTAGTTCTTTCTTGTTGTATTGTTTTGTAGGTTAGTATTGATAGAAAATTGCGCTTGAAGGGCTTGTTTGATAGTTCCCTTATGTGTTTCTCTTTCAATATTCAGTCATTTTTGTTCTGTGCTTCTTGAGTTTTAGCTTACAGGGTGTGTGTCCGGTGGTGTCAGTTGTGACTTGTTGATTCAGGTGTTTGGTTATGAGGTCTTCATGTTTGTTGCATCATCGCCAGTGCAGGATTTGATTTCGGGCAGGTGTTGTGATCAGGAATATTATTATAGGCCTATGTGTGGTGTGTATGTTGTGTGGTTGTACTCTGTGGTTGTAGGCATAGTGGTTGCAACTAGTTGAGACTGATACCGGATATGGATTTAGAATCAGGTTTCTTGGAAATGAATGAGAGGTGAGAATTTTGGCTCTAAGGCTTATTGGTATTAGTAGAAAGGCTAAATTGCAGTTGGGATGGTATCGTCAGGCTTGTGTGGGTTGGGGTGACGTGGGGTCACCCGTGGATGTATTTTGGAAGTGTGCACTCAGTGGTTTGAGGACTTCGAGGCGAATCTTGGCACGTTCAAGGACGAATGTTTGTTTTAAGAGGGGGAGGATGTAACGACCCGGCCGGTCGTTTTGAGAATTTAAGTTCCGTTCAGTGACATAAGGTCCTAAGAAGCTTCAAATTATGTATATTGACTTGCGTGCATGTTGAATTCAGTTCCGGAGGATCCGCAATCGAATTGGAAGAAGGATTCTAGTTTTGGAAGCTTAAGCGGTGAGAATTTGACCGGAATTGGACTTTTGAGTAAACGGATCTGGAATGGGTTTTGGATGATTTCCACAGCTTCGTATTGTGATTTGTGTCTTAGGCGTGCATCCAGATTCGGATTTGGAGGTCCGTAGGGTGATTTGAGGCATTTCGGCGAAAATTGGAAAAGTTGAAGTTTGGAAAGTGGAGAAGTTTGACCCACAGTTGCCTTTTGTGATATTGGGTCGAAATGCGATTCTGAGAGTTGGAACAGCTTCGCCTTATCATTTGGGACTTGTCTGCAAAATCGGGTTGGTTTGATTGGTTTCGGCACAAGTTTTCAAAGTTGGAAGATTTGGAAGTTCATAGTTCGATTCATAGCGCGATTTGTATTTCTGGCATTGTTTGATGTGATTTGAGACCTCGAGTGAGTCCGTTTTAGGTTATGGAACTTGTTTGTGTGTTTAGACGGGGTCCCGGAGGCCTCGGGTGTGATTCGGACGAGGTTCGGATGTTCTGCATAGTTTTAAACAGGTCTGGTTTAGGTGTTTTCGCAAATGCGACCTTGGAGCGCAGGTGCGGCTCCGTTTCTGCATGAGCCCGACCTCTTCTGCGGTCATGAAGGCCTGGGAGCTTGCACGCTTCTACGGAGGCTGGCACGCAGGTGCGATGGCCGCTTCTGCGGTCCAGCGATCGCACCTGCGGAGAGTTTACCCTCCTACAGTTTCCCTTTCGCTTCTGCGGTGCCGCTGATGCGGCTGTATATCCGTAGATACGGTCCCAGGACAATTAGCCATTTTTCGCAGATGCGGTCTCTTTCTCACAGATGCGGTTTCTTGTCCGCAGATGCGGAAGTTCTGGTAGAATCATATAAGTCGAGGGTTTGGCCATTTCTTCATATTTTTAGTTTTAAACATCGGATTTGGGAGCTTCTTTTGGGGTTTTTCAAGCAAATCGATTGGTTAAGTGTTCTTCACCTATAATCTAATATATTCCATCATTTTATCTTCATTTTTATCATTTAATTTGTGTTTTTAGTTGAGGAAAATGTTGGTTTTTGAAGAAAATTTCTAAAATGAAAATCATGATTTGAGGGACCAAATTGTATCGGAATTTGATAATTTTTGTATGGTTGAACTCATATGGGAATGGGTATTCGGATTCTATAAAATTTGTCGAGTTTCGAGGTGCGGGCCCGAGGGTCGACTTTTGGATCGATTTTTGGATTTTGTTAAAAATTGAGACTTTATGATCCGGAATAGTTTCTTATATGTTTTATTTGTGCCTTGAAGTTATTTTTGTTGGATTTGAGCCGTCCGGAGGTCTTTTCACCCGAGATGTGTATTTTAGAGTATCGGTGAGGTAAGTATCTTGCCTAACCTTGTGTTGGGGACTTCCCCTTAGGATTTGAGTCTTCTATGTTGATTGTAGTTTGTGTACACGAGGTGACGAGTGCGTGCTCGGACTTATTTGTGGATAGTTAGCCTTTTAGGGTTCTTAGGTCCTTATTTTCACTAAGTAGGAAGTTGTTCTTGCTGTGTTGAGTTTCTATTTGCTAGTTTACCTCTACATGTTTTAATTGGAATCTATTGTTTTATGATCCACTCTTATTGCCTATTTGATTCTTATTTGATTTAACTGAAGACTTTTACCTCTCCTATTGTCATGCTACTTTTGTCCGTAGCTTCTGGTCTTTAAATTGGAATTCATTACTATCTCCCTGTAATTGGTTAGTCTTAATTGAGGTTATGATTATCTCCCGCTGCTTATCCTAAACTGAAATTGTGTAAACCCTTAGTAATTGCCCAACCTTAAAGAAGTTTAGGCACCTTATATTCTAGTTGACATGTCCTTATTTGTAATTATCTGACTCGTGTTAGCTTCTATTGTGAGATCATTGTTACGTATCATTTTCTCCCTTGTTGAGCTGTTCTTATTTAGGCTTAGTATTCCCTATTGTGGTTATTCCTTGTGAGCAAGTTTTACCGTCTCATAGTGATTGAAAGCTCTCGAGTTGATTTACTTGCCGTGTTCTCGTATTTACTCTCCTTGTTATTGTTGTACTTGTGGTGGTGGTGCACGTGGTTTTTGCCGTGCAGTTGTTGTTATGGGGTTGCATGAGGTTTCTGCCGTGCTATTGGTACTATTGATATATGCACATGCGGCGTGACAAGGCAGTATATATATATATATATATATATATGTGTGTGTGTGTGTGTGGTCAAACAATTTGGCGTCGTCTATGGGTTCCACCAGAAATGTGGGCACAAAACTGAAGATTGCATCGCCCTCACACAAGAAGTCGTAAACATGTTGCAGCAGGGTCACCTTAAAGAGCTGTTAAGCAACAAGGGGAGAACCAATTTTGCCAGAAGACGCGAACACCAAGGCCCGTCGAAACCGCAGTCACTAGCTCGTTCTATCAACATGATCATTGGTGACGACGACGACGCCTTCATCAACGGCGTGAAGTTCACCACCACTCACAAGCTCAAGCGGTCTATCACCCGCGAACGGCACACGGATTCGAAGAAGTATCATCTTCGATGAGTCGGATGCCGACGGTTTAACTTTTCCTCATAATGACGCCCTCGTTATTACTTTACGCATTTTGGATACCGATGTAAAACGCATCATGGTGGATGATGGAAGTAGATCATGCATTATCCATCCCCGAGTCCTTACCCAAATGTGACTCGAGGATAAGATAGTGTTGCGTTGCATCACGCTAACTGGTTTTAATAATGCAGTTGAACGGACATCTGGGGAAATTACACTCCCTATCTTGGCCGGCGGTGTGACTCTAGAGATGACATTCCACATCATGGACCAGGCCACCACGTACAACTTGTCACGACTCCAGTTCGCCCTCCGTGAACATGTCGTGACGGCACCTAGTCCCTACGACTAGGTAAGCCTAACAATGTGGAAGATAAACCATAATTGCGGAAGAAAGTAAATAAAACTGAACTAGTAAAATAAAACGGTATTTAAGGTGCCGCTCGGCACATACCACAACAATTCTCGAAGCTAACAAAATTTCCAAAACCCGGAAACTCACAAATCACAAGCTAAGGGATACATAAGAGCATCTAACTCAAGAATGTCTATACAAAAGAGAAATACTGAAGGAGCTATACTTATTACAGAAAGCTGGAAAGGGACTCCTCGGTCTGCGGACATAGCAGATATACCTCGAAGTATCTACCGATACGCCTCCTTCCAAGGCTGACAGAACTGAGTGAGAGTACATGTATCTGCACAACAAAAATGTGCAGAAGAGTAGCATGAGCACACCACAGCGGTGCCCAGTAAGTATCAAGACTAACCTCGGTGGAGTAGTGACGAGGAACAGTCAAGGCACCTACCGGTCAAATAAACAGTATAATCATAGGAATAATGGAACCGATATATAAATATATAAAGACTGCATGAATGACCAAAAATGCTACAACTCACAATAAAGGAAAAGGACAACAAGTAACAACGAGAATATAATAAATGAAGATACGAAAATGACGGCAGAATCACAATCCAAATCCTAAGGTCACAACACAGCAAGGGGAAAAACAAGTCAATAACTCATATCCTACAATGATGTTCACATAAGGTCTTATTCAACTCTTTCCACAATTTTTTTACCAAGTCTCAGACAAACCACAACTCACGAAGACCCGGCATCTGAAACCTAACACTTGTCATCCTGTGCCCCATCAATCTCATGGTCATGCTGACAACTAAATGGCTAACTAGGGCCACTCTCACATATATAATGGATAAACGAGGGCGTATCTACACCCTTAGCAAAATCGGAAGGAATTCACCTCTNATATATATATATATATATGTGTGTGTGTGTGTGGGGGGGGGGGGGGGTTGTGCATGTGGAGAGACAAGGTGGGAACATTATGATGCACGTGTGGCGAAACAAGGCGGGCACTTATTATATTATTATTGCACACGTGGCGAGACAAGGTGGGCTATGTCAGGGATTGATGGTGATAATTTGTGATGGCCTGGGGGCGTTCTTGTTGTTGGTATTGCGTAATGGTACGCTTACCTGTATGAGCTTTACCTCGTGAAAATTGTGAGAAATCATCTTACGTGCTGTCCATTCTTTTCCTTACGTTTTTAGATGGTACGATCTATGTTAGAGCACTTGCACAAGCATGCACATAGTTAAACACTCCTATTGGATGGGAAGCTCTCCTGATATTGTTGAGTATAGATGTACACCCTCGTTTACTTGTCATATGTGTGAGAGTGGCTCTATTGAGCAAGTGAATTGTCAGCATGATCATGAGGTGTGATGGGGGCACAGGATGCCAAGTGTTAGGGTTCAGGTATTGGGACCCGTGAGCTGTAAGTTTGTCCGAGGTTCGGTACTTCGTGGAGTTTGTTGGCTAAGACCTGATGTGAACACTGTCGTGGTTGCGGAGTTATTGCTTGTCTTTACTGTATTTGTGATTTAGGATTTGGGTTGTATTTCTGCTCACTCTTCTATGTGATTATTATGGTGTTTCCGCTGTTACTTGCTGTTTTCTTTCCTTATTGTAATTGTTGTATTGTTAGTCATATCGCGTAGCCCTTAAATAGACATCATGTTCTGTTGTTCCTATACTTAATACTTGTTTAGTTTGTTAGACCAATAGGTGTCTTAACTGTTCCTCGTCACTGCTCCACCGAGGTTAGTCTTGATACTTACTGGGCACCGCTGTAGTGTGCTCATACTACACTTCTGCACATTTTTTTGTGCAGATCCAGGTATTGTTCGTTAGTAGCTGTGCGGGCCGTTGCTCTGGAGTCTCAAGGTAAACTTGTTGCTGCGTTCGCAGGCTTCAGAGTCACCTTTCTATTTTATATTCACATTGTTGTACTTATTCCCATACAGTTGCGTCTAGAATTTGTAGCAAAACTCTGTAGAACTTATGACTTGTACCGCCGGCTTTGGGAGGATGTAAATTTCATAAAGATTTCTATGTTGAAGCTGTTAGACTTTCTTTATTATGGTTGATATTCGGTAAATGTTTGGGTCACCTAGTCCCTAAGACTAGGTGCCATCACAAAACCCAACGGAGGGGAAATTGGGTCGTGACATTATAATCATTAGAGGTACGAATGAATCGCGATCGCGGAATGACCCTCGCGATTGCGAAGAAGGAAATGCACAACCCCTGAAAATACACTACGCGATCGCGATAGACAACCAACACTGCCTCCACATATACCCTACGTGATCGCGTAACTACCCATGCAAACAAGAAGAAGAAACAACCTCTGCCCAGCTCAGTCTAAACCACTGCGCGAATGTCGCACCCCCCTTTTTTCCCTTCTCACGGCGGGAGAATCGGGTTTATGACATTTTTGGAATGGGACGACTCATTCCTTTTGGGAATAGGGTTTTTGCATTTGAAGAGTCGCCACCTAATGATTTATGGTGCATTAGGACACCTTACAAGATTCAACTACAACTACGCTTTTGATAACCAGATACAGGGTAAGGGCTTTGAAATTATCCTGAAGGGAAGGTGTTAGGCGCCCCCCTCAGGATCCACTAGTGTGGTTCCCGGCCAGACAGTCATTGTGAATTTGGTGCAATTAACAAGTAAACAAATAAGGCTCAAATATTGGGGATTTAAACACATGAAAAGAAAGAACAATTGAAAGGAGAGATAAAAAAAAAGTTTACAAATAAAGGAAAAGGGGTCCTAGGTTTATTTATAATATGGATCACATCAATGCAAATACCCGGTAATCACTCCTCAAGAGAGGGGCTACACGTGGTATTAGTGCACCGGTCATCATATCCATATCTACCCTTTCCCACCCCGTTTAAGGTACTAAAGCGCGGATGGGTCTCGATTACTATTGCATGCAATTACCCGTCCCATTTCTATCAGTCCCGGAGGTACTTAGGACTACTATTCCTAAAGGGAAGGGATATTAGGCTGATTGGTTTCAAAGGATAAAATCTAAGGCGACATACAAAAACACATACTACATGTTGGGGAAGCATATAAACAGATACACGCTCAAATACACCTCCTTGAACAAAAGCACATAACTAGCATGACTTACACATACATTTAGAGTCTGATTGAAATACTAAGGACGAGGGGAGTTTGATTCAGAGCCAGATTCATCAGATAAGAAGCCCAAATTAGGCCTGCCAGCTGGTTGGAGAAGTTATTAATTAACAGAGGCGAATTCAGTTTTATTGTTGTTATTACCTAAGGCTTGCCTAAGTGTTTAGACGGAGTCCTATAGGCATTATATCTACTTAATTCAGAATGCGGCGAAACAGTAAAAACGAAATGTTTGGGATTTTATGGGCATGCTTGCTAAACCTCGTTAAGTAAGGGAATTAGATTGTTTAAAACTGATTCAGAATAGACTGATTTTTAAAATAGACCAATTTCAGATTCTGCAGGTGATGGTAAACCCTATGAACATGATATCTAACATTGAGTGCGAATCAAATTTATTTAAGAACCCCTATAGGCATGATTTCTATATGTTACTGATTTCAGCATTACGAACATGACACTTATTTTCAGCTGTTTAGAACTTAAAAAATGATATCTGAGTGGCATACAGAATTTAAATACGTCCTAGAGGCAGGTTATCTAGGCGTGACGTTGACCATGAAGAAATTGAGATAAACCCTATAGTCATGGTGTCTAAGATGCAGTACTGAACGCAAAGAATTTAAAACAGTCCTATAGGCATGCTGTCTACCCTTGAGCATACATGATCACCAAACCCTTTTCATTAGCCAACCCCAAATGTTTGTTACAACTTATTACAAACCAAAAATACCGAATTACAAAAGAAAGAATTAAAGAAAAAGCTACAACCATAGGAAAACCTGATTTGACTTCCTATCTGAGATATGCAAGGAACCGTATCATTGCCAATGCCATTAATTTCAAAGCCTTTCTCAGACCTGGGTGTGTCAGAGTTCCCTAAGGGCCTCAATAGGACCCCGGGTCGTGCTCACACCCAAGTTACACAACCAGAATAGAGATGAGTGCAGTGTGGAAATGCCAGCCCTATACATTTGGGCATGGGTTAACTTTGGGCATGCACAGCAATAGGAAGTGCTGAAATGCCTGTAAATCAACCAGAACACACAACAAATAAGGGAAACATAGAGGTTGTGATCCCAAAGGGACCAAGCTTGGGTCATGAACAACAATGTTCAATGCTGTCATGCCCCAAACCAACCGCAGATACCAACTACATTAGGGATAGGGATTCAAAGTCCACAAGCTATTATAAATAACAAAAGCATTTATTCAGACAGAAAGGTAGAACATAGCATGCATTAATAATGGAACAATTTAAATACAAACAGGAGGCAAACTGGAAGGAAAGAAAAAGTAAAGAAATATGTTGTTGTTGATGCTGAAAAATTAATCAGAACATACCAGTTAAAGAAGCAAAGTGCAGTAAAGAATGTAAGCAGGACTTCAAAGTATAGCCTTGGCTTTCAGCCGGCTCAGCAAACAGTAGCACAAGTAGTAATAAGCAAGAGAGAGTTTTTCTTTTTGAGTGTAAGTGTGTGTTCAGAACCAAAAAAGTTCATGTCTGTGTGTGTTAATGAGAGAGCCTATACATAGTTTGAAGCTAGGTAGAATAATAAGGTAATAATCAAAGTCGAGCAGCAATTATGGAACTAGGTATCAATTAGCATCAAATCAGTATAAGTACTTCCTTTAATTAAGGGAATCAATTCGAACGATAAGAACATGTAGCAAATAAGGAAAGAAATCAATGGTAACTGGAGCATAACAGATAAGGAAATACTTCAAACATAGTAGGCACGGAGTAAACAATTAGGGCTAGGTTCATAAGGTCCTAATAAAGGAAATAATATAACAATCAATTAATAGCATAATCAACCATAGAATAAGGTCAGAAAAACATTCTACAAGGTAAAAAATCAGTAGAATAATCATGCGGAATCAATGAAAGATCAATCACAGAATTCAAAGATGCAAGAATAGGAGATAACACTGATTTATCCCCATTCTATAAGAACGAACGCATGGTAAGCAAAATCAAAACCCTAAGAGGTCGAGTAGGACAAAAAATCACATATGAAATGAAAGATTCATGCAGAGCATAGTTTGAATTAGTAGGCTAAGCGTGATGCAGGTAGGAGAAGTGAAGAATCAGAAGCATTCGTGAACAAAAACTAAAGCAAAATCACACAACAGGCAAGGATAACCATAATATGGAACCCTAACAAAGCAAACATATGACAAAAGTCAGAGAATCATAGAAACACACAGATTAACCGAACATATTATTAAAACAAAACTCAAAAACCCAAGGTTGAGGCTAAGCAGTTAGGGTTTTCAACATAGACGAGTTGAAAAAGGAGTAAACACATAGAATCGTTCGAGATATAGAAGTTAAAACATGAAGAGTCGATTTAAACAGAGTGTAGAAGAAATTCCGAAAAACTCTAACTTTTAAAAGAAAGTAAAACAACTTGAAATCGGTGATTTTTCAGAAGAAGCTTGAGAATAGTGTAAAAACATAGAAAGAAACAGACTTAGATTGCCAAAAATAGCACAGATCTTAAGAGATTCTAACAAATTTAGGGTTTCAGAGGAAACCCAGATAGAAACGGAAGAACCTGCTTAGGACCTCAAAGATCGTAACAAATATAGTGTGATTTTGCCCAAAATCACACCGGAGAAGCCATGAACAAAACAGAAACCCTAGATCCAAATCAGCATGGCCCAGAGCCCTTGAAGGACTCAGAGATGATAAGCGAGGCGATGGGGAAACCATTGGAGGTTTGGGGTTGAAAGGTGGTCGCCGGAGATGGCCGGAGAAGAAGGCGGCGATTGTAGGGGGTTAGGGTTAGGTTGAGAGCAAAGAGAGGAGATGAGAGCATCTGAGGGCGGCGGGCTGGGTGGAATGGCTAGGGTTAGGGGGTATTAGGGATTAAAAAGAGGAAAGGGTTCATTTGGACCGTTGATCTGGGAGATCAATGGTCAAGATTTGATCGGGTAGATGGGTTCCGGGTTTGGGTCGGGTTAATTGGGTATGAGATTGGGCTTGGGAATGGGTTCAATTTGGGCTACAACTGAAAGCCTTATCTGGCTATAATTTAAATAGCCATCTTTCCCTTATTTATTTTATAAAAAATAGCAAATTAATTTCTGAAAACAATTTAAAAGCATGAAAAAGATTTATAATTTATAATTATCAATTTAAAAATACTGGGCTTAATTTTTATGAATATAAATGCGATTAGATCTCAAAAGAGGCTAATATTGCAATTATATGCAATTTAGCTTAAAAAATACTAAATAAATTTGTAAAAATATGCAAAAATTATCTTAGCTATGTTTTAGCATAGATATGAGAATCTAATAAATGAATCTTCAAAAATAATAATTTTGGAAATTATTATTGGATTTTTAGGGATAAAGCAGGGCAATAAATTGATTTAAAAATATTTAAAATTTAAGAAAAAATAATAAAACATTTGGACATACTTATATATGCATGCGTATGCTATTTTGAAAGTATTTGTCCTATTAAAAATATATAGGGAAAAATTGGGTATCAACAGCTGCCCCTCTTTACCTGGGAATGATGAAAGAGTTGTCGTGTAAAGATATGATGGCCTATTTTGATCGAGCGAGACGGTTCGAAGAAGTTTAGGTCGTGCCCTAGATTCTGAGCTGCCTACAAATCCTTGGTCTTACAGGAATCAGGCCATATGTAGTTCCGAATCCGTCAGCGGAGTATACCGACAAGTATTTTCCAAGGACGGATGCAATATTACGGGCCGGTCGAGTGAGTGGCTTACTGGAATGGTTAGGCTTGATGTGGCTGTGGGCACTGGAGCGGGCTCCTGCCGGGACGGCCGTTACATGCCGGTTTTACCTGAAAACAGAAACAATACAAGCGTATATTGTGCATAAAATTAGACATGATGCGAGTTCCCGTCGGACCATGAATGGTTCCTTCAGATGGTTAGGATGACGTCCTTAGGCCATGACGTCCTGGACCATGAAGCATGTAATAAAGGATTCACAGGCTATGAAATGATGCTCTCGGGCTATGAAAGTGGTGCCTCCGAACTATAATGCCTTTGAATAATGATATGCAAGAGATTGGAAAGGATCCTCAGGCCATGATATGGTGTTCTCGGGCTATGAGGATGGTGCCTCCGAACGATGATGCCTTTGGATAAGTTGGCGATATTTCAGCCCATGAAGGATGCAGTAACATGTGGCGATCTTTCAGCCGTACAAATATGGCGATCTTTCAGCCGTGCAAATATGGCGATCTTTCAGCCGTGCAATGTGGTATGTGGTGATCTTTCAGCCATGCAGATGTAGTATGAGGCGATCTTTCAGCCGTGCAATGCAGTATGTGGAGATCTTTCAGCCGCGCAAGTGTAATATGTGGCGATCTTCAGCCATGCAGATGTAGTATGAGGCGATCTTTCAGCCGTGCAATGCAGTATGTGGTGATTTTTCAGCCATGCAAACGTAGATAAGGTGGCGCTCTTTTAGCCATGCAATGCAGTATGTGGCGATCTTCAGCCATGCAGATGTAGTATGTGGCGATCTTTCAGCCATGCAGATGTAGATAAGGTGGCGATCTTTCAGCCCATGCAATGCAGTAGGTGGCGATCTTTCAGCCATGCAGATGCAGATGGAGGCAGTGTTTAGTCTCAGAAGGCAGAATGGTAGCCTTATGCAATGCAGAAAAATGCAGAGGGAGACAGTGTTTAGTCTCGGAAGGCAGAATGGTAGCCTTATGCAAGAAATAAAATGGCAAATGGTAATAGAGCTTTCTTAGCTGATAGTAGATTGCGATATTGTGACTGCTGGGGACATTGTTGTGTGTGGATAGCAAATGTGAATAAATGCAACGATTTTGAGAGTTGTATTCCTGAACAATGTTCACCTCGTGTATAGTATGTTTGGATGGTTTTGCAATCCAAGTGCCTGCATTCAAAGAAAAATCGTGAGTTTTGTAAAAGGGGAGGTAGAGTTGACCATGACATACTGAGTTCATTCTTTTCCCATCTGTAAGAGCTAGCTGCTCGTAACGACTTTTTACCCATTCTGCGTCATCGAGCTCGGCTTCTTATATGATCCTTAAGGAAGGAATTTCCACTTCGGCGGGAATGACGGCTTCTGTACCATAAACCAGCATATAAGGTGATGCCCCAGTCGATGTGCGGACCGTGGTGTGATACCTCAATAAAGCAAATGATAACTTCTCGTGCCACTTTTGTGCTTTTATATCATTTTCCTCAATATTTTCTTGATATGCGACTTCCACAGCTCCATTCATTTGAGGCCTGTAGGCTGTGGAATTCTTGTGGTTGATTCTGAAAGTTTCACACATTCCTTTCATTAGGTCACTGTTGAGATTGGAGCCATTATCAGTGATGATCAACTCTGGGATACCGAATTGACAAACAATACGGTCGCGGACGAAGTCTGCCACGACCTTCTTAGTCGCTGCCCTGTAGGATGCTGCTTCGACCCACATGGTGAAATAATCGATGGCTACTAGGATAATTCTGTGTTCGTTTGAAGCCGTGGGCTAAATTGGACCAATAACATCCATTCCCCAGGCGGCGAATGGCCAAGGCGAGCTTGTTTCATTGAGCTCATTTGGTGGCACCTTTATTATGTTGGCATAAATCATACAGCAATGGCACATCCGGACGTACTGGATGCAATCTGTCTCCATGGTCATCCAAAAGTAACCAGCCCGGAGTATCTTCTTTACCAAAACAAAACCATTCATATGTGGACCACAGGTCCCAGCATGAATCTCCTCTAGCAGCTTGGATGTTTCCTTTGCGTCGACACACCTTAATAATCCCAAATCAGGAGTCCTCCTATACAGGATTCCTCCGCTGTGAAAGAAATTGTTAGACAACCTCCGCAACGTGCGCTTCTGGGTATGATTGGCAAGCTCCGAGTAATCTCCTTTCGCCAAATATTCCTTGATATCATGGAACCAAGGTTTTCCGTCTGCTTCCTCTTCAACATGGGCACAGTAAGCTGGTTGATTATGAATTTTCACCGGTATTGGGTTAATGAAGTTCTTATCGGGATGCTGTATCATGGATGACAGGGTAGCCAATGCATCGGCAAATTCATTCTGGTTTTGGGAACATGTCGGAATTCTGTCCTTGTGAACCTCTTTCTCAACTCCTGTACATGATGCAGATACGGGAGTATCTTAGAGTTCTTGGTTGCCCATTCCTCTCGTACCTGATTTATGAGTAAATCCGAATCTCCAATTATTAGCAACTTTTGAATGTTCATGTCAATGGCCATTTTGAGCCCTGAGATGCAGGCTTCATATTCGGCCATATTGTTGGTGTAGGGGAACCTGAGGTTGGAAGACACCGGATAATGCTGACCGGTTTTTGATACCAAGACTACTCATATGCCAACTCCTTTGAAATTTGCTGCTCCATCGAAGAACATTCTCCAACCATCGTAGGACTCGACAATATCTTCTCCTACGAATGATACTTCTTCGTCAGGAAAATACGTTTTCAAGGGTTCGCATTCTCCATCCACGGGATTCTCAACGAGGTGATCTGCTAGGGCCTGTCCCTTGACCGCTTTTTGAGTTATGTAGACAATGCCGAACTCACTTAACAGGATTTGCCACTTGGCTAGCTTGCCAGTGGGCATGGGTTTCTGAAAGATGTACTTTAAAGGATCCATCCTTGATATGAGATATGTAGCATAGGCACAGAAGTAATGCCTTAGCTTCTGAGCGACCCAAGTCAAAGCACAACAGGTGCGTTCCAAGAGAGAATACTGGGCCTCATATGGAGTGAACTTCTTGCTGAGATAATAGATGGCCTGTTCCTTCCTTCCTGTTTCATCATGTTGCCCCAGAACTCAACCGAAAGCTCTGTCGAACATCGCAAGGTAGAGTAATAAGGGTCTACCTGGCTCAGACAGGAACAAGACTGGTGGTGTTGACAAGTACTCCTTGATTGTATCGAAGGCCCTTTGACAGTCGTCGCTCCATTTGGTAGCGACGTCCTTCTTCAACATCTTAAAGATTGGCTCGCAGATGACAGTGGACTGTGCTATGAATCGACTGATGTAGTTCAACCTCCCTAAGAAACTCATCACGTCCGTTTTGCTCTTTGGCGATGGCAGTTCTTGAATGGCTTTGACTTTTGATGGATCCAGTTCTATTCCTCGGCGGCTCACAATAAACCCAAGCAGCTTCCCAGCAGGAACCCCATATGCACACTTTGCGGGATTTAGCTTCAGGTTGTACCTCCTCAATCTGTCGAAAAACTTCCTCAGATCTCTTATGTGGTCAGTGGCCTTCTTGGATTTGATGATAACGTCATCCACATATACCTCTATCTCGTTGTGTATCATGTCGTGAAAGATGGTAGTCATGGCCCTCATATAGGTGGCCCCTGCATTCTTTAGGCCGAACGACATCATTTTGTAACAATACATCCCCCATGGCGTGATGAAAGCCGTTTTCTCAGCATCTTCTTCATCCATCCAAATCTGGTGGTAACCGGCGAAACAATCCACGAATGACTGCAGCTCATGCTTGGCGCAATTGTCAATTAAGATGTGTATATTTGGCAAGGGGAAGTCGTCTTTCGGACTGGCCCAGTTGAGATCCCGGTAGTCAACACAGACTCTGACCTTCCCGTCCTTCTTTGGTACTGGTACAATGTTGGCTAACCATGTCGGGTATTCAACTACCCTGAGAACCTTAGCTTTGACCTGTTTAGTGACTTCTTCCTTGATTTTCAAACTCATGTCAGGCTTGAACTTCCTGAGCTTCTGCTTTACCGGCGGACATGTTGGATTAGTTGGCAGTTTATGGGCCACAATAGACGTACTTAGACCAGTCATATCGTCAGATGCCCAGGCGAATATGTCCTCATATTCCCTTAGAAATTCTGTGTATTCCTTCTTTTCTGATGGCGACAAATGAACGCTGATTCGTGTTTCCTTGACATTTTCTGCATCTCCCGGGTTAACAATTTCTGCCTCGTCCAGGTTGGACTTCGGTCTGTTCTCAAAGTTCTCTACTTCTTTGACAATTTCCTCTGGTATATCATCTTCCTCTGAATCAATGTCCGTTTGTTGCGTTGTCTCTTTGCATGTCACAGTCATTGGTTCATCAAGATAAGTAATAGTAATGCTGTATAAATGAAGTAAATAAGAGAAAAATAGTAATAAGTGTCGATTCATAAGAAAAGTTGAAATGCTTTTGATAAATTTCATAACTGTTTTGAACATTGAAGATCTTATTGCGAGAACAAAATGCGAAAAGAAAATTGTCTAGTAAAAAAAAATAGTGCATGATGCTTTGTTTAGCCTTGCTACCCCGAGGCTCGCCGGGCTCTGGTTGTTCTGATAGACCAGTTATTGAGGCGCGCCCCTCTGCTTACGGCCTGTATGGAAGGGCCTTCCTCCCCCTCCTCCTCAAGGATAACACAGCAATCCATATCATTGTCTTCTAAAAACAAATTTTTCACTGCTGCGAGCGCCTCCTCTTCGTCCGTCCCATAGACTACGTCAGCCTGTTAGAAAGTCTGCTCTAAGTGCGGTATCGGTTGCTCCAGTGGGTAGTAAGGACCACGCCATGGAGGCGACCAGTTGTTGAACTCTTCCCAAGTGTATTCGTATCCCAGACCGAAAGTAGTGCCATGCTTCTTGAGCTTTATGGGTTTAGCAATCCCCTGGAGGTTCTTGCCAAGCCCCTTGCCAGGTTCGTACCCACTCCAGTTCAATATACTCTCGATCTTGTTGTCCCACCATTTATCTTTGTCAACAGCATTGACTCGCTCGATGTGGTGGTAGGTTTCTCCACCTAACTTCCTTCTTCCCCTTATTGCCGGAATGGTCTGACGACTGTATATAGGATTGCTGCCATCACCGTGAATGATCACTTCCTGGTGATTCCATTCAAATTTCACGGCCTGATGCAGCGTCGAAGCCACAGCCCCCGCAGAATGAATCCAGGGGCGTCCTAACAGCAGGTTGTAGGATGCGGGCACATCTATTACTTGGAACTCAACATCGAACCAGGTTGGTCCCATCTGAAGACACAGGCTGATTTCACCGATGGTGGCCCTCTGGGATCCATCAAAAGCTTTTACGTTGATTGCTCCTTCTTTTATCTCGTGCAAACCTTTGCCCAACTTCTTGAGCGTTACCAGAGGACAGATGTTAAGGCTGGAACCCCCGTCGACCAGGATCCTGGTGATGAAATAGTCCTCACATTGTACGGTGATATGCAGGGCTCTGTTGTGACCCAACCCTTCAGGTGGTAGCTCGTCCTCATAGAAGGTGATTTTGTGGCTCTCTAATACCTGTCCCACCATGTTGGCCATTTCCCCGCCGGTGATGTTGCTTGGTACGTAGGCTTCACTTAGCACCTTCAACAGAGCATTTTTGTGTGTCTTGGAATTCTGTAGCAGTGAGAGGATGGATATCTGTGCTGGTGTTTTGTTCAGCTGATCAATGACTGAATACTCCTTGGCCTGTATCTTTCTCCAGAGGTCGTCTGGACCTGTCTCGATGATGGGTGGCCGGTTGGAGGCCTGCTTGCTGGACTCAGCTAGGTACTCAGGGGTATAGACTCTCCCCGTTCTCGTCATTCCCTGTGCTGCAATAGTCTCTTCGAACCTGACCTTGCCTTTTCTCCTAGCCTCGGCTGTGTAATCCCAGGGTATAGCTTTTGTGTGGAATGAGGGCACAACGGACATTGCCACTGGGATTGGTGCGGCCACCTTTACTTCGAATGGGACATGTTCTTTGGGTGGCAAAACGGCAACTTCAAATGGTGCTGGTGCCTTTGCTGATGGAGCTGCTTCGAACTCAAGAGGGATAGACACATCTACCTCAGTGACCTCAGATGGTTGGATCTGGACCCTGATGGGGTTGAGGGTAACCGCTGGCTTCTTTGGATCATCGCCTTCCGTGATCAACCCGATGGATCCCTCGGGATCCCAATCATCCTCTACTTCAATCATATGAATACCCCCGTCTTTATGGTCTGGCAGAGGGTTGTTGCGGACATTTGGGGCGGGTTCCTTTGCCACAATAACCTTATTATCGATCAGAGACTGGATCTTGTCTTTCAAGGAGCGACATTCATCGATGGTGTGTCCCTTCATGCCGGAGTGGTATGCACAGGATTTGTTTGGGTTAACCCACTGAGAAGGATTCTCAGGGGTTGTAGCAGGGATGGGGGTGACATAACCGGCGGCTATGAGTCTTTCATATAGTTGGTCAATAGGTTCAGCAATGGCTCTATATTGTTTGGGAGGCCTGCGGTCAAAATTTNAGGAGCTTTTTCTTTCCAAATCCCGGCCAAAAAACCGAGGATCTCCCGGCCAAAAAATCGAGGAGCTTTTTCTTTCCAAATCCCGGCCAAAAAACCGAGGATCTCTCGGCCAAAAAACCGAGGAGCTTTTTCTTTCCAAATCCCGGCCAAAAATCGAGGATCTCCCGGCCAAAAAACCGAGGAGCTTTTTCTTTCCAAATCCCGGCCAAAAAACTGAGAATCTCCCGGCCAAAAAACCGAGGAGCTTTTTCTTTCCAAATCCCGGCCAAAAACCGAGGATCTCCCGGCCAAAAAACCGAGGAGCTTTTTCTTTCCAAATCCCGGCCAAAAACCGAGGATCTCCTGTCCAAAACGCGAGGAGCCTTTTCTTTTCAAATCCCGGCCAAAAAATCGAGGATCTCCCGGCCAAAAAACCGAGGAGCTTTTTCTTTCCAAATCCCGGCCAAAAATCGAGGATATCCCGGCCAAAAAACCGAGGATCTCCCGGCCAAAAAACCGAGGAGCTTTTTCTTTCCAAATCCCGGCCAAAAAACTGATGATCTCCCGGCCAAAAAATTGAGGAGCTTTTTCTTCCCAAATCCCGGCCAAAAACCGAGGATCTCCTTACACAATCCTGATTTGATCGCTTAGATATGTGTCACAACTAACTCACGAAATTTCCTAGTGAAAACTGGGGCAGAAAATTTCGTTCGTTTGTTTGTTTTGGTATCTTACGCAGGTCGATCTCAAAACACAGGGTGCGAGATGACCAATGGAATGAGTCTCAATCCAGAATAAAGAAAAGAAGAAAAAGAACAAAAAGAAGTGAATTCAAAATGCTAAAGTGAACAGAGATGCAGATTGCTCAAAACTTGATTGAAGCCACAAGTTCCGCCGATCCCGTCTTGACCCATTGCTGAAGAAAGAACTGACACCTACAGCTTGCGAGCATCAAGATTCGGATCGGAGTCCACAGCAAAAATCAGCTAAGACTCAAGATCAAGCTTCAAGAGATTTATAGATAGAAATCTTGTAACTCGTAGTTGATAGGTCTAGCTAGCTTAGCTTTTGATTTTCCTTTCGGTGTAATAAGGGGGTCAGCAAGCAGTAGCAGCAACAGCAGCAGTGAAATCGCAGCTTCCCGGTAGTCCCAGCTACCAAAACTTCCAGAACTACACTGACCTGATTCCTTTATAGCCAAGGATATGTAGGCAACCTCTGAAGCAAGGTTCGGTCAGATTCTTTCAAAAAATGCTTCTCACGGAGTTTCAAACGGGCAAAAATCCCTCATATTGCTCACTTTATCTTTGTCCGAAAACTCTTCATGTTTCCGAGCAAAGAGGGGCAGCTGTAAGCACGTGATTTTTTCCCTATACGAAATAATCCTATAAAATCCCAAGAAAAATAGATTCTTGTTAATTATTTGCCATTTTAGGAATTTTTGTAGAATTTTTAATTGTTTGCATTTTTGTGCACGTTTGATTTTTATTTAAATCATGAAAAATACCAAAAAGTATCACGCATGGCATTTAGGCTTTATTTTTACATTTTTAGGATTAATCGATAGTTATTTGTTTTGTAAAAATTAAAAATCACAAAAAATGCTTCATTTTTACACTTTTTCCTTTTATTGAGTTTTTCTTTTTTAAGTTAGGATTAAGTAGCCTTTATAATTTTTATAATTAGTTAATTAGTTTAATTTCACACTTTTGGATAATTTAGAATTTTTAATTTGTAGGTTTTTAAT
This sequence comes from Nicotiana attenuata, assembly GCF_001879085.1. Taxonomy (NCBI): domain Eukaryota; kingdom Viridiplantae; phylum Streptophyta; class Magnoliopsida; order Solanales; family Solanaceae; genus Nicotiana; species Nicotiana attenuata. Next base: position 54,534,026 of record NC_031993.1, read on the forward strand.
TAAAAGAAAAAGGAAAATTAGAAAATAAAAGAAAGAATTGGAAAAGAAAGGTTTGTCCTGTGAGATTGAGCCAAAATTAATGCTGAGCCCAAAGCCTATACCCAAATATGCCCAAACCCAATAACCCACTCAAAGCCCAATCTCCCTAAAAAAGGTCCTAATAAAGGAAATAATATAACAATCAATTAATAGCATAATCAACCATAGAATAAGGTCAGAAAAACATTCTAAAAGGTAAAATATCGGTAGAATAATCATGCGAAATCAGTGAAAGATCAATCAAAGGATTCAAAGATGCAAGAATAGGAGATAACACTGATTTACCCCCATTCTATAAGAACGAACACATGGTAAGCAAAATCAAAACCCTAAGAGGTCGAGTAGGACAAAGAATCACATATGAAATGAAAGATTCATGTAGAGCATAGTTTGAATTAGTAGGCTAAGCGTGATGCAGGTAGAAGAAGTGAAGAATCAGAAGAATTCGTGAACAAAAATAAGGCAAAATCACACAATAGGCAAGGATAACCATAATATGGAACCCTAACAAAGCAAACATAGGACAAAAGTCACAGAATCATAGAAACACACAGATTAACCGAACATATTATCAAAACAAAACTCAAAAATCCAAGGTTGAGGCTAAGCAGTTAGGGCTTTCAACATAGACGAGTTGAAAAAGGAGTAAACACATAGAATCATTCGAGATATAGAAGTTAAAACATGAGGAGTCGATTTAAACAGAGTGTAGAAGAAATTCCGAAAAACCCTAATTGGGTTTTGGTCGGGTTTGGGTAGGTGTATATAGGTTTTTGGTCGGGTTAATTGGGTATGAAATTGGACTGGGGAATGGGTTCAATTTGGGCTACAACTGAAAGCCAAATCTGGCTATAATTTAAATAGCCACTTTTCCCTTATTTATTTTATAAAGAATAGCAAATTAATTTCTGAAAACAAATTAAAAGCATTAAAAGGATTTATAATTTATAATTATCAATTTAAAAATACTGGGCTNAAACGGAGAACCTGCTTAGGACCTCAAAGATCGTAACAAATATGGTGTGATTTTGCCCAAAATCACACAGGAGAAGCCATGAACAAAACAGAAACCCTAGATCCAAATCAGCATGGCCCAGAGCCCTTGAAGGACTCAGAGATGATGAGCGAGGCGATGGAGAAACCATTGGAGGTTTGGGGTTGAAAGGTGGTCGCCGGAGATGGCCGGAGAAGAATGCGGCGATTGAAGGGGGTTAGGTTTAGGTTGAGAGCAAAGAGAGGAGATGAGAGCATCTGAGGGCGGCGGGCTGGGTGGAATGGCTAGGGTTAGGGGGTATTAGGGATTAAAAAAGGAAAGGGTTCATTTGGACCGTTGATCTAGGAGATCAACGGTCAGGATTTGACCGGGTAGATGGGTTCCGGGTTTGGGTAGGCGTATATAGGGTTTGGGTCGGGTTAATTGGGTATGAAATGGGCTGGGTAATGGGTTCAATTTGGGCTACAACTGAAAGCCAAATCTGGCTATAATTTAAATAGCCACCTTTCCCTTATTTATTTTATAAAAAATAGCAAATTAATTTCTGAAAACAAATTAAAAGCATTAAAAAGATTTATAATTTATAATTATTAATTTGAAATTACTGGGCTTAATTTTTATGAATATAAATGCGATTAGATCTCAAAAGAGGCTAATATTACAATTATATGCAATTTAGCTTAAAAAATACTAAATAAATTTGTAAAAATATGCAAAGATTATATTAGCTATGTTTTAGTATAGATATGAGAATCCAATAATTGAATAATCAAAAATAATAATTTTGGAAATTATTATTGGATTTTTAGGGATAAAGCAGGGCAATAAATTGATTTAAAAATCATTAAAAATTAAGAAAAAATAATAAAACATTTGGACATACTTATATATGCATGCTTATGCTATTTTGAAAGTATTTTGCCTATTAAAAATATATAGGGAAAAATTGGGTATCAACTTCGAACGCGAAGAAGACCAGCCCCTTCCCTATGCGAACGCATGCATACTCGCAAACAGAGAGAGTAAATTTTCACAGCAGACCAAAACACCTTACGTGATCGCGGTCAAGCCTTCACGATCGCGAAGAACACCAAGAGAAATAGGTAACAGTAGAAACCAGCAAATGAAAAACCATTCGGAATGATCTGAACTACGTCCGTAACTCAGTCGGGCCACCCGGGACCCCGTCCGAATATACCAACAAGTTCCATAATATAATACGGACCTACTCGAGGCCTCAAATAACTAATAACAACATCGAAATGACGAATCGCACCTCCAATCAAAATTAATGAACTTTGAACTTTCAACTTCCAAAACTCGCACCGAAACATATCAAATCAACCTGGAATGAATTCAAATTTTGCACACAAGTCCAAAATGACATATTGAAGCTATTCCAATTCCCGGAACCATAATCCGAATTCGATATCCACAAAGTCAACTCTCTGTCAAACTTGTGAAGTTTCCAAACATTAAAATTTCTCACTTTCGCCAATTTGGGTCGAATGCTTCTAGAAATATCCAAATGCAAATCCGGGCATACGCCCGAGTCCAAAACCACCATCCGGACCTAACGGAACCATCAAAACCCCAATCCGAGGTTAAATTCTCAAAAGTCAAATTTGGTCAACTCTCCCAAACTAAAGCTTCAACAATGAAATTCATTTTTCCAAATAAGTTCCGAAACAGCTGACAAACAATGCTGACAATTCACACAAGTCATAATACAACATACGGAGCTACTCGCACTCCCAAACTACCGAGGGAAGTGCAAATGCTCAAAATGATCGCTCGGTTCATTACATCCTCCCCCACTTAAACATACGTTCGTCCTCGAACGTGCCAGGAGTTGTTCCCAAGCCATCAAACCGTCGTGTAACCTTACCATGCACATACGCGGGGGTGATCCCCACATCACCATATTCCATATAGGCCTGAAAAAACAACATAACTGAAGATCATTACTTCAACCTTAACCCGTAAACCACAGAATCCAATTTCCCAAATCCGGAATTTCTTATGAGACCCGAATTTCGCATCTACACACTGTATATGTCTGAACAATATATATCAAGCCAAAACCTCATTCTAAAATCTTTGTACACTGCCGATGAATCCGTTACGTTAGCCAATAACCAACTATTCAATTTAATGATATTTATTAAGAGAAGAAAGGTAATACAACTGCTTTTATGCAAGAATTTCCCAAGGACTGGTAGTACAAATCACGAACTACTAAGATTTAGATTTTTACAAGACTGAATTGAAATAATTACAACCTCTGTTTGAATTGTGGATGAACAGAATTAGAATCTAATGCTACCTAGGACAAGTGATAGAGATAACTGGAATGCAGGTACATCTTCCGATCCAGCTCCTGCCGTACGTAGCAACATCAGCATCCGACATCTGCACGCAAGGTGCAGCAGTGTAGTATGAGCACAACCGACCCCTTGTACTCAATAAGTAACAAACCTAACCTTAGGTTAAAAGTAGTGACGAGCTGGGATAAGGGTCAGAGTCCAACTCCAATAACCAGCGACAGTTATAACAATATAATAAAATGGTACATGAAAATAACTCAAAGGTAAGATGCTCAACTCGTTCACACTTACAGAAAGATAGGCATGCTTTTCAAGTATAATAATAAATCCCAAACCTTTCACCGAAAACACCAAAAGCATATGAGTAAGTTTGAAAACTATGATTTTCCCAAAAACCTTTCAACAATAAATAAGATGTTTCATTTTCAGATAGCATGAGGAAAATACATATCTATGCCTACATGTCAATATACAGGTGAAATCATGAATGTCACCAAAACCGGGTAGCAGAAGGAAATGCATCTCTATGCATGTATCTCAAGTACGCATCTCAAATGCAATGTATCTCAGTGATGACTCATGTACTCACACTCTCAGAGTACTCAATATCATTGTCTCACACTCCCACTGATCATGCTCAATCACTCAACACACTCGGTCACTAAGCACTGTACGGTACCTGCTACAGCGCGCAGCTCGATCCTATCATGAATCAATAGAACTTATGCTCACTCTGGGTGTGCAGACTCCGGAGGGACGGATCCTGCCCAAGCGCTAATTTAACTTGCTGCGACGTACATCCCGATCCACATATAGCCATAAGGCCTTTTGCGACGCGCAACCCGATCCACATTTAGCCATAAGTCTTTTTGCAGCGTGCAACCTGATTCACACACACACACACACACACACACACACACACACACACACACACACACATATATATATATATATATATATATATATATATATATATAGCCATAAGGCTTGTTGCGGCATGCAACCCAATCCACATATATCAATAATACCTACTGCGACATGTAACCCGATCCCATTAATATCACTCACAATCTGGTCCTCAGGCCCTAACTGAGTCATCAATCTCTCCAGTCTGTCAGGCTCACAAATCTCATGCCAATAGCCCAAGTAATGAAAACAATATGATGTGACGACAAATGATAATAGAGACTGAGATATGATATGCAAAGGAATGCGCATGAATGAGTATGTAATTGCAATGTAAACAAATAACTCACAGTAGAGATGGCCTCAATGGGTCCCAACAGGATAAGCAAGTAGCCTAGACATGGTTTCCAGCATAAATTACAGCTTAAGTGCTCTAACACATAAAGTACAGTAAAAATGTTCAGATAAGGTAGCTACATAGTTCCATGGAATCGACTAAATCACAATTCACAAGGTGCACGTCCACACGCCCATCACCTAGCATGCGAGTCACCTCAACATCAATTTCATAACACGTAATTCGGGGCTTCATACCGTCAATACCAAGTTTAGAAGTGTTACTACCTCGAACAAGCCAAATCTAATACCGGGTAAACCAAACGATGCTTCAAAAAGGCCATCGCGAGCGTAACGTCCACCGAACGGCTTGAAACTATCTAAAAGCAACTCAAATACATCACACAAGGAAACAATTCCAAATGATAAAGGCCGAATCTTTAACCAAAATCCCAAAACTGACCGAAAAGTCAAACTCGAGCCCGCGCCTCGCAACCTAACGAAACTCACAAAAATCTGACAATCGATTCAATTACGAGTCCAACCATACTAGTTTTACTCAAATCCGACCTCAAATCAATGTTCAAAACTCTAAAATTCATTCTATGAAACTTTAGACAAAATTCCCCAATTTCTCTCTTAAAATCCTAAATTAACTGCCAAAAACAAAGATAGATTCATGATATAAAATAAAAAATGAGTAGAGAATACTTACCCCAATACACATGGTGAAAATTGCTTCAATAATCGCCTCAGTCCGAGCTCCATAGCTCCAAATATGTAAAAATGGCCGCAACCCCCGAAATAGAGTACTTTATAATCACTGGATGAATTAATGAATTGCGATCGCGGAAATACCTTTTTTGATCGCGAAGAACAAAATGCACAACCCCTGAAAAAACACTACGCCATCGCGAACAAACCTCAACGATCGCGGTAGCAACCAACACTGCCTCCACATATACCCTACGCGATCGCGTAACTACCCATGCAAACGCGAAGAAGAAATAGCCTCTGCCCAGCTCAGTCCAAACCACTACGCGAACGCGTGCACCCTTGCGTGAAAGCAATGAAGACCAGCCCCCTCCCTATGCGAAGGTGTGCCTACTCTCGTGAATGCGGATAGAAAATTTTCACAGCAGACCAAAACAACTTACGCGATCGTGGCCAAGCCTTCGTGATCGCGAAGAACACCAGAAGCAACAGGTAACAACAGAAACTAACGAATGAAAATCCCTTCGAAATGATCCGAACAACGTCTGAAACTCACCCAGACCACCCGGGACACCTTCCGAATATACCAAAAACTCCCATAACATAATACAGACCTACTCGAGGCCTCAAATCATTCATAATAACATCAAAATAATGAATCACATCTCCAATTAAAATTAATGAGCTTTGAACTTTCAACTTTCGAAACTTGCGCCGAAACATATCAAATCAACTTGGAATGAACTCAACTTTTGCACAAAATTCCCAAATGAGATATCGAAGCTATTACCATTCCCGTAACCACAATCCGAATCCGATATCCTCAAAGTCAACTCCCGGTCAAACTTGTGAACTTTCCCAACCTTCAAATTTTCCACTTTCGCCAATTTGTGTCGAATCCTTCTTGAAATATCCAAATGCAAATCCGACAATTCACACAAGTCATTCTTCCAAACAAGTTTTGAAACACCTGAAAAACAATACCGACAATTCACACAAGTCATAATACATCATACGGATCTACTCGCGCTCCCAGACTACCGAGCGAAGTGTAAATGCATAAAACGACCGGTCGGGTCGGTACACGTCATGACGCCTAAATTGCTCACTACGCAAGCTACACTCAACATCAACAAAAGATTCCAATTATTAAGCCTTTAACTGTTTCATGATATAAATAACAATGCGGAATAAATTTCAATTCAATATCATGAATACATATTCAATGGTAAGGTCTAAACACAACCACAAACAGTGTCACTACATCACAAGCATATAATAAGAGTAGCTAGTTTTAACTGAACCATAATATCTGTCTAGAAAAGTAACACTAGACAGAAATGAATAAGTAGGGAAGGAGGACTCCATGTGTTGCGGATCGCATCAAGTATATTAGTGCACCACGAAGTCTCCAATAACATACTCCAATTCAGCTCAATGGGTACCGCAAATACCAGTCTCAGAATCTGCACAAAATATGCAGAAGTATAGTATGAGTACAAAACTACGGTACTCAATAAGTATCAAATCTAACCTTGAAGAAGTAGAGGTGAGAGGTCGACATCGATACCTACTAACAGTTCAATAAGCATATGAAGCAGAAATAGAACATGGAATAAGGTATGATATCTTCAAACGAGTCTGCCAATAGAAACTCAGTAAGAACTAAAATTTATACATGCTTTTAAAACAAGAAAATAGAATACAATATTAATTATCTCAGTTCTTTTCATAATCATGATACGGATCACACATAATATAAGAGCCATTGGATGAGTCTAAGCTGCCAATGCATGCTCAAATAAGGGGGATATCAATATCAGTTATCTTTATTTTTTTACAGTCATAAAATGAGTCAGTCAATGGTCATATATATATATATATATATATATATATATATATATATATATATATATATATATATATATATATATATATATATATATATTGCTAATCACCTGACTCCGGAGGGATGGTACCAATTCAAGCATCATTGCGGCGTGCAACTAGATCCAGAAATAAATATAATAACATTGCGTCGTGCAACCCAATCCACAAATATATTTGTGGCAGCGTGATACCCGATCCAGACATGTACCCCTGGCGGCGTGCCACCCAATCCACATGTAATACCATTATAGTGTGCAACCCGATCCACACAACATCATCAATAACCAATATCTGCTCATAACATCCGAGGTGCAAAAATTCTCATCTTTTCACAATATTTAACTCTCAAACTTATAGATATATGTATGAGACAACATAATTAAAGGCACCAAATCATAATAATAAAATGTGGATAAAAGAACTTAAGGTTAAAATATGTCTATGGCTAATCATGTAATTTAATTTATCTCAACAATTCAATAAGCAATTTCATCTTTCGAAAGTGTTATCCTAATATTTATCATGAATGATATAAGCCATTTAACCAACAAATCACAAATCGATAAGACAAGTATATGACTACGGCTCGAACAAGAACTTCAATACGGAAAAATAATTATTTATGCCCAATGCGACAAATCATAACCTTAAGTATGCTTGCCATAATTTCAAGTCATCAGATAGTCATAGAATCAATGAAACATGAATAAGGAGTTCACATAGTTCAAACAAGGCATAATCATAAGCCAAACATTTGTCGGATATGGTCATAACCTATCTACGCTATACGCTCGTCAACTCGCATATACGTGGCTCGTAAATCAAACAAAAAGTAGAAAATAGATCATTTATGGGGGAGAATTCCCTTTTACATAGATAGACAAGAGATTTACCTCCACCCGGCAAGCTTCAATCAACAACAAACCATGTTTCCTTTTAATTTCATCTCCAAATGACTCGAATCAAGTCAAATACCATTCAATAACGTCAAACAAGACCATAGGAATCAATTTCAAATAATAAAGTTTCAATCTTTAATCAAATCACGAAAAGTCAACAAGAGTCACCTAAACCCTCATGGTCAAAATCCAAGTCAAGGGATAGATCCCGACTATCTATAACCCTACGAGTCCAAATATATGATTAGATTCTAAAATCGAATCCAAATCGACTCCCAAATCCCAATTTATACGATCTTAAATTATAGGCAAAACTCCCCAAAATTCTCTTTAAAAACACATGTTCTACGTGTATAAATCCATGGGGAATCAAGATATATAATAAAATCCAATAAAAATCACTTACCTACAGAGTAATGATGAAAATCTCCTAAAACATCGCATCTTCCCGAGCTCCAAAATTTATGAGAAAAAGTGAATAAACCCCGAAATAAGTAAAAAAAAAAGCAACAGCTGTCCTATCCTGAATTTTGATGCTTGGTTATTCCTAAAATAACCTTTTACAAATCCAACATAATCCTTGCGAGATTCCACCCAAGATAGCCTTTTGAATTACCCAATTTGGTCTTAAAATGAGAGACATATTATCACGACCCAAAAATCCCAACCATGAGTTCGTGATAGCGCTTAACACCGCTTGCTAGGCAAGCCAACATTAGCAACAATAAATAAAGCAATTCAACATCTAAAAATATCATAATAAGGAATAAGAGTGCAATATCATAAAACGTATAATAATGCTACAACAAAAGTTGTCTAAAACTATTTCAAGAATTTGGTGTCACAAGTACATGAGATTCTTGAAGTACTGATAGAATATAAGGGTCCACCAAACTCTATAGAGAACCAGGTTCTCTATCAGGTCCAACAGCACACAAACACAACAATAATTAAATGGCAAGAGGAATTTTACGTCGAAAATTCCCAGCTCAACGGGATTAGAAACCACGACCTACCCTTGTAGGATTTCAACCTCACTACTGAACAACTTTTTGATAACAACCTATGCAACCTAGGAATTAACCTCTTAATCCATCACTAACTTGTAATACTCTATTACAAGCCACTTTGTAATAACTCTATACTAACTTTAGCCAAGACTCAAACACACTGATTTAAGGTTTACAAATAGGTTCCTACAGAATGCTTCTAAACAAGCTAGATAGGAATTACAATTAAAGAACTATTACAAAGTCACAACTCAACTAAGGACATAAAATAACTCTGTGTGTGAACTGGTCCGTAGTTGTTTTGTTCTAAGTTCTTGAAGCACTTGAACCTTGCTTATAGGATAGTCACATGAATGAGCTTGTCAAACGTTCAAATGATTTGTTTTACTTCCCTTGAATGCATATATACATGTGTGACATTACGTATAATGATACAAGCAAGGTAGGTAAAAAGTCTTCCCTGGAAAGTTGACTGCAGCACTGTTCTTGCACTGTAGCGTGTGCAGGCAGCAACTTTCCAACTGGAAAGTTGACTTCGTACAGTCTTCTCGGGAACTGGTAGGGACCTGGTCCCTCAGCTGTTCCTTCCACTCTGAAGAGTTGAATCATATTTCCATGCTGAATCCCAACCTGGAACCTTGTGATCTTGAGGTCTTGTAAATGAGTAACAGGTTCCTTATCTGGTCTGGATAGTAAGTTTGTTAGATCATCAAAACATAAAGTAAAGTACTTATATCCAAAGTACTTGTAACCTATCAATTTCCCCCTTTTTGATAATGACAAACATATAATTAAAAATCCTAGAAAGAGCCACAAAGGACCAGATTGTTAACTGGACAAACCTTAAGTTCCCCCTAAAGCTCTACATTCCCCCTTAATCAGTACAATTATTTTTCTTCCCTTTTGTCATCATAAAAAGATCAGAAACAGGTTAGCACGAAGGAAGTCTAGTTTTAAGTTAACTCATGCCACTTATGTGCACACAATAATGATAAAGAATAGAGCATAAAAGCACGGTATAAACAACAATAAGGGAAAAGCTTGCATTAACATAGTTTTGGATTTTAGAACAAGTAACAAAACTACCACAAGTTATCATCATAAGAACTGGCATGGAGAGACTGGACATTGAGGGGACAGAACTTAAGAAGCACTAGGAGGAGAAGGTTTGGAAGCAGAGGAAATTGTTTGGAGGACTAAATCCATTCAAGTATTTGCTGACATTTGCTTATTGAGCAGTCTTTCTTTTAGGTCCTCCACTTGTTTTCTGAGCTCAGCATTCTTCTTTGTCAGTCGAGCAACCTCTTTGCTCTGAGAGTGACTGGAACCAGGTCCTCTTACCGCTGACTTATCTGAGTCTCAAGGATAACATTCCTTGCTTTCAATTGCCTTATCTCAGTAGTAGCACTGTTTTGAGCATTGATTAAATGAGAAATAGTAGAAGTTCTTGCAACCCCTCCAAATTTTTCTATACACTCAGATTCTTCAAGAGTGCTTTTTGAAAAAGTTTGCCTCTTGGCACCCACTTTTACTGGTCCGAGAGGAATCTTGAAGTGCTCAAAGACCTTGGTAAGAAGGAACCCATATGGCAGCCCACGATTACCATCTTTAAAATCAGCCACTTTATTCACGTGCTCTATCATGATCCCAAGCAAATTGATGGTAGTAAAGTCATCCAATGCTTCCATGAGGAATAGGTATGCACGAGAGGTGATGGATCTTCGCTCAGCTCGAGGGAGCAGCACTTTGTTTACCATCTAAAATAGCAGTTGGTAGATAGGAAAGAGGGCCTTCTTCTAAAACTGTTCCCCCTACTGAACTACTTTGTCCTTCAAGATTGCATTTCTGAAGTTCTGAGTACAAGATCATTGAAAACTAGATATCCCTTCAGTGGGCACACCAAGAATAGATCCCAGCAAGGCAGAGTCTATTACCATATCAACCCCATTCACCAAGGCACAAATGTGACCATCCTCAACCTTGTACAAGTCGGCATAAAAACATTGAACTTCCTCCTCATATACCCTAGTAGCATCACTTGTGAACAAGTGTGTCCATTGTTGGAAATCACAGATCTCAACTAACTGTGTCATACCAGCCTCCTCCAAGATATCAGAGGCAAATGTGCATCCCCATAGTACCTTTTGACTTCTCAATCTTTCTTTCCCAACACTCCCCGGATCATCAGCTTTGGCCTTCTTTGCAGAACCAGGTTCCTCAGCAATATCTACCTTTCTCTTAGCAGTCTTGTGAACACCTATCTTCTTGTTGTCAGACTTAATAGATTTTTCACTAGACTCTTTCTCTGCATTCTCAGTAGCAACAACATCAACAGACATAGTCCAACGTTTAAAAGTCATAGAAGATCCCTCTTTTGGTTTGAGCCCAGTCAACGTACTGGGTTCCTCTGCTTGTTCTTCATCCACACTCACAACCGATATCTTCTCATTTACAACATTGCCATCTTTCACTAGTTTTCTTCTCCTTGATTTAGTCTGACAGTTCTTAAGAGCAGACTCAAGAGCCTCCTTCTTTTGCAACCTTGTTGTGGGTCACTTAGGAGTGGGCTCTCCACCAACAGCTACTCTATGCCTTGGTAGACTGGCAATTGGTAAGTCATCAGAATCCTCTTCACTATCCTCCTTTTGATTTTCAAACACAGGACCTGTCTTAGGCATGATGACACTTAGAGGCTCAACATCTAAATGAAGAGAGGGAGCAGGGTCAGTACTGCCCTAGGGTTCCTCAGTAGGACCCGGAGTTGGATCCTCCGAGGGCAGATCAGGTCCTCCAACAGGTTCCCCAGTAGTACCTTTCTGTGCTGAAGATTCAATAGGCACAACCTTATTATCCTCTCCAACAGGCTCGGATTCTTCCCCCTGAATCTTCGGACATCCTCACTTCCTCTGGAAAAAACCCCTTCATTGGCAATGGATAGCATATTTTTGATTGCTTCCTTTTCTGGCAGATTCATGAGAAGCTCAGGAGGAGTAGGAGAGGCACATGTGGACTGGGGTTCGGGAGCAGTCTTTATTGAGTCGATGACTTTATTTCTCGTAACCTGGTCTGCTTTTGACTTTTCTTCTATAAGAGAACTTGAAATTTTGCGATTTCCTTCATTCTTAGCAATATTCGTGACATCCCTCTTTTTTGGCAAGGTAAAAAGACGAGCTCTGGGCAACACCTCCTGCGAGAGCTGATGCTTGGTGACTCTTATGAGAGCAGGAACTCGAATGGGTAGGAGAGGATATGGAGTGTGGGGGTGACTCTGTTCTAGGGTTTTGGTTATCAGTAGTGTGAGGAGGAGAGTCTGGCGCTGGTGTTTCGACTGGTGAGGACTCGATAGTACTAGAGATCGTTTGATCTTCAGCCATAGTGAGAAGAAGAGAAGATTTTGTGAACTGAAGAGAGAATAAATAGGAAACAGGCTGGGAAGTTTTGATGTGTGAAGTGCGGTGACAGGGATAGACGTATTTATGATGACAGCGGGATTGGTTAGAAAAAGGGCGGCAGGTTTTAAGGAGATGGGTCGATTTATAACTGGTGAGACGTTTGGGTTTAAAAGATGCAAAACTAAAAGCTGACATGCTGATGATGTGGAAATTGTTTTAATTGTTCAGAATTGTGCATGAGAGAACATAGAAACTACTAACCCGTGTCAGGAGAACCAGGTCCCTAACTGATCTCTTATCTGTAAGCTTTGCCCTTTTTACCACTATATACAGCCTCAAATGCTTATTTGCTCCGTAATCATCAAGCGTGTCTACCTGTAACGGTATAGAGATGAGTTAGACTTTACGAGAAAACACCTTTTAGCTAAGTTTACCTGAACCTTTCTTTCATAGCCAATCATTGAGGGTGTGGGTTCTCAATTGGGTTTTATGAACCCCAATGCCAGACGATTTTGCTCGAAGTGTTTTCTGCTCAGGGCTTTGGTAAACATATCTGCAATTTGGTCTTCCGTGCTGTAGAATTTAATGCATATAAGCCCTTTCTCAACATTGTCTCTGAAGAAGTACTGACGTACATCAATGTGCTTGGTCCTCTTATGTTGAACTGGATTGTTTGCCATGTTGAGTGCACTAGTATTATCACATTAAAGAGGCACACAATATGAGAACACTCCAAAATCTTCCAATTGTTGCTTGATCCATAGAAGTTGAGCATAGCAAGAGGCAACTGCTACATATTCAGCTTCTGCAGTTGAAAGTGCCACGGAGTTCTGCTTCCTTGTACCCCATGAGATTAAGCAGGAACCTAGGAAGTGTGCCATCCCAAACATGCTTTTCCTGTCCACCAGATATCCAACATAATCAGCGTCAGCATACCCAATAAGATCAAAGCTGTCTCCTGAGGGATAATAGAGGACCAGGTCCTGTGTCCCTTTGAGATATCTCAATATGCTCTTGGCAGCCTTCAGATGAGATTCCTTTGGATTGGATTGAAACCTTGCACAGAGACCCACGCTAAAAACAATGTTTGGTCTGCTTGCAGTGAGATACAATAGTGAGCCTATGATCTCTCTATACATGGTCTGTTTTACAGGGAACCAGGTTCATTCATGTCTAGACCATTAGCTTTTGTAATGGGTGAGTCGATAACTTTTGAGGCTTCCATTCAAACCTTTTCAGCAGCTCCTTGATGTAGTTTTGTTGACTTATTAATGTTCGCTTCTTAGATTGTTTCACTTGAAGTCCTAGGAAGAAATTCAGGTCTCCCGTCATACTCATCTCAAATTCACTCCACGAGTTTAGCAAATTCTTCGCAGATAGAGTCAGCTGTGGCTCCAAAGATGATATCATCAACATACACCTGAACAATGAGTGGGTTCCTCCCTCGTTTCTTTAGAAAAAGAGTGTTGTCAATCTTCCATCTTGCAAAGCCATTTTCCAGAAGGAATTTTGACAACCTTCCAAATAAAGCCCTGGGAGCCTGTTTTAACCCATACAATGCCTTATCTAGTTTAAACACATGATCAGGGTGTTCGTGACCCTTAAAACTAGGAGGCTGATTGCCATAGACTTCTTCTTTCAGGTAGCCATTTAGAAATGCACTTTTGACATCCATTTGGAACAGTGTGAACTCCATATGAAATGCAAACGCAATCAGAATTCTAATGGCTTCCATTCGAGCTACAGGGGCGAATGTTTCATCATAATCAATCCCTTCTTCCTGATTGTAGCCTTGAACCACAAGCCTTGCCTTATTTCTTGTTATATTTCCAAACTCATCGAGTTTGTTTCTGAATCCCCACCTGGTTCCTATAATGGTTCGATCAGCAGGTCGAGGAACTAGGTTCCATACCTTGTTCTTTTCAAATTGATGCAGCTCCTCTTGCATAGCTCTGATCTAGTCTGCATCTTTCAGCGCTTCTTTTATATTTTTGTGCTCTATTTGGGAAAGAAAAACTGAGAATGAAAGTGAGTTTCTTGATTTTGATCTAGTTTGAACTCCTGAGTCAAGAGGAGTGATTATGTTGTCAACAGGATGTGAACTTTTGAACCTCCATTTGGTGCATGAGTCTTATTGGTAGAAGAACCGGGCATATCTGACTGGGATTCTTGAACGCTTCTTACTTCACAGAGTGGAGTTCTTCGGACTGCATCAACAACTCTGTTTTCAGCTTCAGTTGTTGTAATCGGGGGACCAGGCTCCTCACCAATTGATAGATATGTATTTGCATCTTCTTCACTGGATTCCTTGACATGGCTCATCATGTCTGCCTTTCCATTTGCCATGTCAATTACTTCACCTGGCACAGATAAGGGCTCTCCATCGTGATCAACATGTCTGTCCTTTTCACAGGAGAGGTGAGCTTCATCAAAGATCACATGAATGCTTTCTTCTACACATTGAGTCCTTTTGTTGTAAACCTTGTAAGCTTTTCTTTGAGATGAGTATCCTATAAAGATTCCTTCATCACTTTTGGCATCGAACTTCCCAAGAGCTTCCTTTCCATTGTTATGAACAAAACATTTACACCTAAAAGTTCTTAGATATGTCAGCTTGGGTTTCCTTCCATTTTGCAGTTCATATGGAGTTTTGTTCAAAAGAGACCTGATCATGCACCTGTTTACCAAGTAGCATGGAGTATTGACAACTTCTGCCCAGAAATACTTTGCGATCCCACTGTCAATTAGCATTGTTCTTGCCACGTCTTCAAGAGTTCTATTCTTCCTCGCCACAAAACCATTTTGTTGAGGTGTTCTTGGAGTAGAAAAATTGTGAGTGATGCCATTTTCAGTGCAGAACTCATCGAACTTGACATTGTCCTACTCCATCCCATGATCAGACCTGATGCATGCTACTTTATTACCCATCTTCACTTAGATCTTTTAGACAAAGCAACAAACACTTCAAAGGTTTCATCTTTGGTCCTGAGGAACAAGGTCCAGGTGAATCTAGAATAGTCATCAACTATTACAAAGATGTACTTCTTTCCTCCTCTGCTTGGCACCCTCATAGGTCCACATAGATCCATGTGAAGGAGAACAAGTGGCCTTGTGTTGCTGACTTCCTTTTTGGGCTTGAACGAAGATCTAACTTGCTTCCCTTTTACACATGCATCACACACTTTGTGATCCTTGAAGCTTGATTTGGGAAAACCACGAACCAGGTCCTTCCTTACTAATTTGTTTAACAACGTGAAGCTTGCGTGGCCTAGCTTTCTGTGCCACAGCTCAGAATCATCATCAACATCGCTTAGGCAGCTTAGATCACCATTCTTCAGCGACTCAAAATCAGCTACATAGATATGCTTGTATCTTTTTGCCACTAGCACCACCTCACCCATCTCCAGGTTTGTGACTGTACAGATTTTTGACACAAATTCCACCTTGTTTCCCTTGTCACAGATTTGGGAAATGCTTAGTAAGTTGTACTTCAATCCGTTCACGTAGTACACATTTTTTATTGAGTGAGAGAGAGACATCCCAATCCTTCCAACTCCCAGAATGTATCCCTTCTTGCCATTCCCAAAGGATACACTCCCTCTTTGCAGGGCCTTTAGTGAAAGGAAATTATTTGTACTTCCAGTCATATGCTTTGAGCAACCACTATCCATGTACTATTGTAGGTTGCTTTCTTTCATTGTTCCCTGCACAAGAAGATTAGGAGTTAGCTTTAGGAACCCAAGCCAATTTGGGTCCCTTGTAATGAGGAAAGGGGTGAATAAGGGATCTTTTGGTCCATGCAGGCATTATGCGTTTTTTAAATGAGGGACCAGGTTCTCTACTAGTAGTTACTTTTTCAGCAAAGGAATTGTTTATCTTCTGTGACTGACATCTGGCCTTACAATTTTCCTTAAGGTGCCCATTGTTACTGTAGTGGGTGCAAAGCCAATTGTCAGGTACAGTAACGTACTTGCTATGAGGGTTGTAAGGAATCTTTTCCCTTTGAAACCCAATCCTCTGCCTTTTCCCCCATTGTTGGAGTACATGGCAGTGATAGCATCAGAGGACCAGGTCCACTTGAGTGATTTTTCAAGATCACTCTTCGCTCTACCTAGTTCCTCCTGATGTTGTTTGTTTTTCTCAAGCTCAACACACAGACTAAACTACATTGAATTTAGCTCATTTTCAAGCTTAATGTGTGCCTCGCTTGCAACTTCCTTTCCTTTTTGATAACTTTTAGCCCTACTTTACATTGTAGGTTTCCCAATGGTTTCCTTCAAGTCCATTACTACCACTAGAAGGTCATCTCTTTCTTGTTCTACATTTTCAATCCTTTTCTTTAAGACATTTTTTTCTTTCTTCAGGTTCTCAATTGACTCTCTTAGATCAACTACAACTATTACTAGGTAATCTCTAGACTTTTCTGCTTCTCCTAGTTCAACTGTTAAGACATCTCTGTCATTTATAAGACTATGATAAGCGTCGATTAGCACATATGCCAAAGACATAAGTTTCATAGGAGAATAAGATTTCAGATTTCTTTGAGCATCTAGAAAATTTACCTTATAATCATCGTCATCTACATCATCAGACCGGGCCATCAAAGCAAAAATTGAGTCATACTCGGTGATTCACTTTCTACTACCATCATAGAGTTGTTACCTGGTTCATCATCTTCTCCAGATTCGCTAGAAGAATCTCCCCATGCAGCAAGAGCTTGTCTCACGACATTGTCATCAGCGTTTTTTCTATTGATGTGTTTGTCAGGAACCAGGATCCTTTTGGCTGCTTTGTCAGAGTTGTTCTTGTATTGATCCTGCTTTAGGAGAGGGCAATCCTTGATGAAATGTCCTGGCTTGCCACACTTATGAGAGAGGTCATAATTCTTTGGCTTGCTAGAACTTCCTCTTTTTGGATTGCCTCCATTCATGCGAACCATCTTCTGGAATCTTCTTGTTAGGTATGCCATATCACCATCTTCACCACTTGACTATGATAAGTGGGGATTTTAACCATTATTTGCTTTCTTTTACTTGCGTTTTGGGCTTAAAATGCATAAAGGTAATCCCGGAAACCGATGTAATATGCTTGCTTGTAGGGATTGTTCACAATGAGCCAAAGTAGCCATGATCAACTCATAAAGGAGTCAAAACTTGAATAAAGACCAAGACTGGGCCAAGGGCTGTGGAAAGTGGATAGCGGCACAAAAGTGCGGCCGCGAAAGTGTCGACGCGGATGCGGTCATAATTACGAATTCTTCAAAATGGAGAATCAGAGAGGTTGTTTTTGGCCACAAATATGAACGCGGACCGCATCAGAAAGAGGCGACCGCAAAAGCAGCATTGCGGCCGCGATTGGAATTCCGAGGAACGCAAATTTTAAGATTCAGAGAGTTCACAAGTGATGCAAAAGTGAGAAGGGCGGTCCGTGTTTAAATTACACGGACGCGAAAGTCTCTCACCCGAATGCGGTGGAGAGTACGCGGTCCACGAAACAAGGTTCAACCCAGATCCAGATGTGAAGAAATGCAGACCGCGATCAGAATTATGCGGTCGCGAAAGCTCCACAGTGGTATTTTTGTCTGGAAATTTCAGCTTAGTATAAATAGTTTTTTTTGACATTTTTAGGTTAAGTTTTGTTTTTGCTGAGCACGTGTGACGGCTAGATTTTCTGTTTTGGGCAATTTTGTATTAGATTCAATTTTTAACATTAGCTTTTCATCTTTTAATCTAGTATCATGGATTTTATCTTTATTTCATCTTTGATTTCTGCTATTTTCATGAGTAGCTATAGCTAGGGTTGTGACCCAACCCTAGTGTGGGTATTTGATGGGTCTTGAATTTTAGGGCTTGAATGTGTATGGGTTAGTAACATATAGCCTAGTTCTTGCTAGAACTATTGAATCAGTGGTTGCAAACACTGATTTATGCCTTTATGACTTAGTCTCTGCTTGAGAAAGAGGGACTATGTCTAGGAAAACTAGGCTAACAAGGAATTAGGGTGAACTCAAGAAATTGATAGCCCCAATTAAAGGGTTAAAC
Organism: Nicotiana attenuata; assembly: GCF_001879085.1. NCBI lineage: Eukaryota > Viridiplantae > Streptophyta > Magnoliopsida > Solanales > Solanaceae > Nicotiana > Nicotiana attenuata. The sequence continues at coordinate 54,552,574 of NC_031993.1, forward strand.
CTAGAGATAGCAATACCCTACTTGAGCTAATTATCACTTGTATCGCATGAATACCCATTTGGACTTGAGAAAGCCAAATTGGGAAAATCACTCAAACTACCGAGAGGTATAGAGTGAGTACCCGAGTGTGATAGCTATACTACGACCCCAATTAATCACATGATTGCCCTAGATTCTTGCTACCTATTAGATATCCACCTAGGTGGAAGTCACTACCCTAGTCCCTTTAAGCCCTTGAAAATCAACATAAGAAACATTGTACTTAGTTTTAATTATTGCATGCTATAGAATAGAAGTAGAAGTAGAAAACAAACCAACCATGTGTGGAAGTGTAATTAAGAGCAAAACCCGCATCTAGACTCGGAGATAAATCTAACTCCAAACAAATTAACTCCCTATGGATTCGATCCCGACCTTGTTGGGTAAAACTGCATCCATCATCCTCGCTACTCAATAGTAGTGCAGGCTTGGGCCTGATCAGACTCGTTGTTTTCTGTTTTGACGACCAGGTTCTTCTCCTTATTGGGATCTCTTCTTTCACTATCTTTCTTCTTCTTCATTTCATATGTTTTTAGATTGCGAACAAGCTCACCAATAGTTAGCTCCTGCAAGTCCTTCGCCTCTGTAATGGCATTCACTTTGCTTTCCCAAGAACTGGGTAGCACGCTTAGGATCTTTCTAACCAGCTTGTTCCTTGGAATAGTTTCACCAACGGAGTGAAGCTCATTAATGATGGAGGTGAACCGGGTATGCATTTCTTAGACAGATTCATCGTCTTGCATCCTGAAGAGCTCGTATTCAGTTGTGAGCATGTCGATTTTGGATTGTTTAACCTGTGTTGTTCCTTCGTGAGCTGTCTGAAGGGCTTCCTAGATTTCTTTGGCTGACTGACATCTTGATATCCTGTTGTATTCATCAGGTCCAATACCACACACCAGAATTTTCTTAGCACGAAAATTCTTCTCTATGGCCTTTCTATCTGCATCGTTGAATTCTTTACTTGTCTTGGGAATGGCTACTGGTGGGTCGCCAAGGTTTTTGGTAGGAACAAATGGTCCATCATATATGACATCCCATAGCTCAGAATCTTCAGCCATGATGAAGTCATGCATTCTAGTTTTCCACCATCCATAATACTGTCCATTGAACCTAGGTGGTCTATAAGTAGACTGGCCTTCTTCGAAGTTTGGAGGAGCAGCCATGAGGATCCTTTCTTGGTGTTAACCTGATAGAAAGAACCTGCTTTGATACCAATTGATAGCATATAAGGGTCCACCAAACTCTACAGAGAACTAGGTTCTCTATCAGGTCCAACAGCGCGCATACACACACACAACAGTAATTAAATGGCAAGAGGAATTTTACGTGGAAAATTCCAGCTCAACGGGATTAAAAACCACGACCTACCCTTGTAGGATTTCAACTTCACTACTGAGCAAATTTTAGATTACAACCTATGCAACCTAGGAATTGACCTCTTAATCCCTCACTAACTTGTAGTACTCTATTACAAGACACTTTGTAATAACTCTTTTACAAAGACTTTACAACATGACTAACTCTAGCCAAGACTCAAACACACTGGTTTAAGGTTTACAAATGGGTTCCTATAGAATGCTTCTAAACAAGCTAGATAGGAATTACAATTAAAGAACTATTACAAAGTTACAACTCAACTAAGGACATACAATAACTCTATGTGGGAACTGGTCCATAGTTGTTTTGTTCTTTGTTCTTGAAGCACTTGAACTTTGCTTACAGGATAGTCACGTGAATGAGCTTGTCAAATGTTCAAGTTATTTGTGTTACCTCCCTTGAATGCATATATACATGTGTGAAATCACTTATAATAATGCAAGCAAGGTAGGTAAAAAGTCTTCCCCGGAAAGTTGACTCCAGCACTGTTCCTGCACTGTAGCATATGCAGGCAGCAACTTTCCAGCTGGAAAGTTGACTTCGTATAGTCTTCTCGGGTACTAGTAGGGACCTGGTTCCTCAGCTCTTCCTTCCACTCTGAATAGTTGCATCATATTTCGACGCTAAATCCCAATCTGGAACCTTGTGATCTTGAGGTCTTGTAAATGTGTAACAGGTTCCTTATCTGGTTCTGGATAGTAAGTTTGTTAGATCATCAAAACATAACGTAAAGTACTTATAACCAAAGTACTTGTAACCTATCAAGTACTATACATAAGTCTGCAAAGAAAAGTACAATGTTATCTGGCATAATAAACAATAAGTAGAGATAGGAAGGGGACTCCAGGGTCTGTGGACGCCAAGCAGCACTACCTCAAGTCTCCTGGAAAAGGGTCCGAGCAAATAACCTCTTAATGTCGCTGGGACTAACACCGAGATCTGCACAAAAAGTGCAGAAGTATAGTATGAGTACTACCGATCAGATATACTCAGTAATTTTGACCTTAACCTCGATGGGGTAGCGACGAGAGTATGAAAAGACATTCACTGTAAACCTGTACAATTATGAAGCAGAAAAGAAATTGCAATGTAGAGAAACGAGTAAAAACATAATGAACGGAATAAGAGAATAGGTAACAGAAGGCCCTAGAATATCATCACACTACAGCCTCATAACAAAGTACGGTAACGTAGCATAGCAACCAAGAATAACTGCAAGACATCCTTTCCGTTGTGGCGGGCAACCTAATCCCAATATCATTACCAACAAGTGTCAATATCATTGTGGCGTGCAACATAATCCTAATATCAATAATAATACCATTGCGGCGCGCAACCCGATCCTGATATCAGTAATTGTACCGCTGCAGTGTGCAACCCTATGCCAATATATTGGTTCATTAGAAATGCCCAGTAACAATCAATACGGCAAGTCTCAAAACATAATATTAAAGGGAGCCAGAATGCACAAATTTGCAAAGGAAGTCTAGCACGCATAAGGAAGGTCATATAGTTCAATATCCAAGAACTAGCCTCATAACGTATACCAACAAGACTTAAACAAGTTGTAACACGAGAACAATCTAAGGTCACACTATTTAACATAACACAATAGAGTAAAAAAGGAACAAGTAAAGATAATAAGGCAAATAAAGACATGAAGCAGGTAAAAGCATCTATCTAATAACAAGAAAGGGCATGTAACAAGTAAAGACATACATTGAATCAAAGCATAAAGTAAATGGAAGCATGTAACAAAGGAAGACAGTTAAGTGAAGCATATATGTGTCAAGAAAAACATGTATCAGGTATGACACATAATAAAGAAAAGCACGAAATAGAAAAAATACATAGCATATAAAAAACATGAAATAAGTTAGAACACCCCGCATGCTTATACCCATAACAATGTATATACATTCGACACCTTGCATATACGTTGTCCCTACATATAGATCACATAGCAATTTAATCGATCATGTTTTAATTCCCTTAAATCAAGGTTAACCACGATGCTTACCTCTTTCCGGAACAAGATCAATCATCCAACATGGCTTTACCTTTAGAAAAAACCTCCAACCCACCCAAATCTAGTCAAATATTACTCAAATAAGTCAAAACAAAACTATCCTAATATAAAAAAGGTTCAATCTTTAACATATTTGAAAAGGTTAATAAAAAGTCAACCCGGGCTCACGTGGTCGAAATCCGAATTAAGACCAAAGATCGATTATCCAGTCACCCCCGAGTCCAAATATGTATTTATTTCGAGATCCAACCCATTTGAGGTCTATAACTCAAAATTACAAAATCCTAAATTTCTACCCAAAAGCCCTATTTCTACTCTATGAAATCATAGGTGTAATATTGAAAATCTATGAAAAAGTAATGAAAATTGAACAAAAACAAGTTAAAGTTACCAACCTATAAAATGTGGAAGAAATTGCTCTCCAAAATTGATCTATGTTGAGTCTAGGTCTCAAAGATGGAACTAATGAGCTAAATCCCAAATTTCTAATCTTTTACCCAGCTGCAGGTATCACAATTGCGAACAATTGCAATGTTTGTAAAAGCGAACAACTGATCGTAAATGTGAATAGTCCTTGAGCCCCCTGATGTCGCCAATGCAATAAAACCTTCGCAATTGCGAAGGCAAGAACCTCCGCAAATGCAAACAAGGCTTCGCAAAAGCGAAGCTGCTTCTACTATGCCTAGAGTCGCAAATGCGACAATGAAGTCGCAAATGAGAAGGTAGGCCCCCTCGCTAATGCAATCTAAGCTTCGCAAATATGAAGCTACCCAACACCTACCTAATATCGCAAATGCAAGCTAGCACTCACAAATGCCCGGCTCGCATTTGCGAACAGACTATTGCAAATGTTTTATGACCCAATTTCTCCCTCCGTGAGTTGTCGTGACGGCACCTAGTCTCTATGACTAGGTAATCCTAACACTTTACGGAATGGAAATAAAAGCATGAACATTAACTACTAACAGTAACAAATATCTAATAAGCAACTGAATGCCACTCAGCATATACAATTATCATCTCTAAAATGTACCAAACATTTCACAAAACCCGGAATATCGTTAAGTCATAAGCTACTAAGAAGTCTTAACTGTTATATACATCATTTAAGAAGGAAACTGAACATTAGGGGGGGGGGGGGGTTATAGAGGGGGACTTCGAGGATCTGCGGGCGCGGGCAGATGTACCTTGAAGTCTCCAATAAGCAGCAGCGACTGCAGCTAGTGATGAGGCTGGTAAGATGAACCTGGATCTACACATGAAAAACATGTACAGGGAAGGGCGTGAGTATTCCATAACGGTACCTAGCATGTGCCAAGCCTAACCTCGGTCGAGTAGTGACGAGATCAGGTCAGGGCCCTATTGGTATAAATATAATGAAACAAGACATAATGAAATATCACAGTCAAAATAAATACCGAAATCTAATAGGAATAGAATCATAGAAAGACAACAGCTCAGAACATAGAGATAACAACAGGGGATCTCCCGGGATACCGTCCCGTAGTCCCAAACGTAATGCACGGGGATCTCCCGAAATACCGTTCCGTAGTCCCAAAGTAAATATGCAGTGCTAAGGGATCTCCCTGAATACCGTTCCATAGTCCCAAAGTAAAAAAGCAATACAGGGGGATCTCCCGAAATATTGTTCCTTAGTCCAAAGTAAATATGTAGCTCAAACAATAGAATTACAACTACAACACGAAATCCTACAATTTAGACTAAGTACAAGTCAATGAGGAAGCAAAAATGTCACTAAGCATGCTGAACAGAGTTCAACTAAGCAATTAAGACATGTAGACATGCTGTCCTAAACTAAAGAGGATAATTACATATGCTAGTGTAACTCAGTTAAAGGAAAACAGATATTTTACTTAATGAAAATGGAGTGTTTCAAAAAATAGCCCGTGTACGCACTCGTCACCTCACGTACACGACGCTCATATATCAAACGGTATCAAATCCTAAGGGGAGTTCCTCCATACAAGGTTAGGCAAGCCACTTACCTCGAACCAAGCTCAAATTAATCCGTCAAAATGCTCTTTCCACGAATATCCAGCTCCGGATGGCCCAAATCTAGCCAAATCAATTACATAACAAAAATATAGTTACAAGAAACTAATCCAGCTAATGAAATCAAATCTAAGGCAAGAAATTGGAAAATCGCCCAAAAAGCATCCCCGGGCCCACGTCTCGGAATTAGGAAAAATTCACAAATTATGAACCCATTCTCTCACGAGTTCACTCGCTCCAAAATTATCCAAATCCGACGTCTAAATCCCAATCAAAACTTAAAAATTCGGTTGGGGAACTTTCCCCCTTTTTTCCCACTTCATCACCCAATTTCCTTGATTTAATGAAGAAAACAACTAATCAAAATCGAGTTAGGAATCGTTACCCCAAAGCTCTATGTGAAAATACCATGAAGAATTGCCAATTTCCAAGCTCCCATGTCCAATAATGAAGAAATGAATCAAACCCTCGATTTAGCCCCATTTTTTGCCAGTTAAACCGCACATGCGGTCCATTAACCGCTTTTGTGGTACCGCTTCTGCGGCTAGAACTCCGCACCTGCGGAAATTCATTAACCCTTCAGACTACGCACCTGCGCACCTATATCCGCATCTGCGGATGCGCTTCTGCAATAACTCATTCGCTTCTGCGGAAACCTCACTTCTTCCCCAAATCTGCTTCTGCGGCTCTTGAGTCGCATCTGCGACCACTGACTCTCATGCCTAAAATCGCACCTGCAACGTCATCCTTGCTTTTGCGGGGCCGCACCTGCGGACTTCCCACCACAGGTGTGAAAACACCAGAACCAGCAAACTTCAGAATATGCACAAGTCCAATTTTATTCCGTTGAGCATCCTAAACACACCTGAGGCCCCCGGTACCTTAACCAAACATACCAACCAATCCTAAAACACCATACAAACTTAGTCGAGCCCTCTAACCACATCAAACAATGCTGAAAACACAAATCATCCTCCGATTCAAACTTAAAGAACTTGAAACTTCCAAATTCAACAACCGATGCCGAAACCAACCAAATCACGTCCGATTGACCCCAAATTTTGCACACAAGTCATATTCAACACTAAGAACCTACTCTAACTTCCGGAATCGGAGTCCGACTCTGATATCAAAAATTCCACTACCGGTCCAAATCTCTAAAAATTCGACTTTCGCCATTTCAAGCCTAAATGAGGTACGGACCTCCAAAACACAATCCGGACACGCCCCTAAGCACAAAATCACCTGACAGAGCTATCGGAATCGATGGAACTCCATTCCAGAGTCGTCTCCATACAGTTCGGACTACGGTCCAAATCCTAAGGCTTAAACCTCCATTTAGGGACTAAGTGTCCCAATACACTCCAAAAACCAATACGAAACCTCCCAGCAAGTAACAATAGCAGAAATAGATACGGGAAAAGGAGTTAATAGGGGATCGGTGCTCTAACTCTCAAAACGACCGGCCGGATCATTTTAAAATGCAAGGTCTACAGCACATGCAATCCAAGTTCTTATCAAAACTGCTCGAAACTCTTTTGAAACTCACCCGAGCCCCTCGGGCTCCAATCCGAACATTCACACAAGAAGAATAACATCATACGAACTAACTCGTAATGTCAAATCATCAAAATAATATCTCAAATTAAGAATCAAACACCAAAACATAAAGAATTTTATAATTCATACTTCAAAATTTTAACTTTTTACAATAAGCGTCGAAACGGACTTGAGTCACCTTGGACCTCAACCAAACATGAGTATAAGTCCAAAATAATCATACGAACCTACCGGGATCTTCAAAATACCGATCTGAGGTCGTTTATCAAAAATGTTGACCATGGTAAACTTTAACCATTTTCAAAATCAAAAATCAAGTTTTTTTTAAAAAAATTCACATTTATACTTTGTGAAAATCAACATGGGCCACACACGCAAGTTATAAATCATCAAATAGCTCTATGAAAGGTCTCAAATTATAAAAAGGAGAGCCAGTACTCCAAACAGTCTATAAGATTGTTATATTCTCCATCTCTAAAAGAAACGCTCGTCCTCGAACGAACATAGAATTGTACCTGGATTAGTAAAAAGATGCGGATATCTACTCGTTATCGGACTCGGAATATCAAGTACACTCTCGGTCGGCTAATCTCTCTAATGCCCTTTCATAGAAGGAATATCCTTGGTTCTCAACTTTCAAACTTGTCGATCTAGAATAGCCACCAGCTCTTCTCATAAGTCAAATCCTCATCAAGTTGCACCGTGCTGAAGTGCAAAAATATGAGACTTATCTTTATGGTATTTCCGAAGCATAGAAACATGAAATACCATATGTACCCCTTCTAAGCTGGGAGGCAACGCAAGCCGATAAACAACCTCCCAACTCTCTCCAAGATCTCAAATAGACCAATGAACCTCTGGCTAAACTTACCCTTATTCCCAAATCACATCACGCCTTTCATAGGAGAAACTCGGATAAGAACCTTCTCACCCTCCATGTAAGCCACATCATGAACTATCCTATCGGTATAAAGTTTTTGCCTCGACTGTACTGTACGGGGCCGCTCCTGAATCAATTTTACCTTCTCTAGTCCATCATGAACTAAATCTGTACCCAACAAACTAGCTTTATCAGACTCAAATAAACCAACTGGAGAACGACACCGCCTCCCATATAAAGCCTCATATGGAGTCATTTGGATGTTCGACTGGTAGTTGTTGTTGTATGCGAAGTACGGTAATGAGAGAAATTGATCCCACTAGTCTCCGAAATCATTGACACATGCCCTCAAGATATCCTCCAAAATTTGAATGGTCCGCTAGGACTGCCCGATCGTCTAAGGGTGAAATGCAGTACTCAACTCAACTTGCGTGCACAACTCACGCTGTACAGTTCTCTAAAACTATGAAGTGGATTGTGTGCCACGCTCTAAAATGATAGAAATAGGCACACTGTGAAGGCAAATAATCTCCCTGATGTATATCTGTGCCAGCCTCTCTATAGTGTAGGAAGTCATCACCAGAATAAGATGTGCAGACTTTCTCCACAATGACCTGAACAACGTCATACTTCCTTAAAGTCCATGATAATCCTAACACAAAGTTCGTAGTGATGCGCTCCCACTTCCACTCTGGTAGCACTAACTTCTGAGTCAAACCATCTGGTTTTTGACGTTCATACTTCACCTGCTGACAATTCGAGCACTGAGAGATATGTCCAATAATGTCTTTCTTCATCTTCCGCTACCAATAATGCTACTTCAAGTCACTATACATCTTCGTGACACCTGGGTGAATAGAATACTGTGATCTATGAGCCTCCTCAAGGATCAATCCTCTCAACCCATCAACGTTCGGAACACAATTCCGGCCATGAAGCTGCATAAATCCCCAATCACAACCTTCTTTGCACCACCCCACTGTACTTTGTCTTTCAACACCAATAAGCGAGGATCATCAAACTGGAGAGCATTGATGCGCTCCAACAGAAATGACTGCACCACAACACAAGCAAGAACCTTACTAGGCTCCAAAATGTCCAATCTCACGAACCTATTAGCCAAGTACTAAACATCCATAGCCAATAGCCTCTCCAGTGCTGGTATAAATGCCAAGATGCCCATGTTCTTCGCCTTCCGACTCAAGTTATCGATTACCACATTAGCCCTCTCTAGATACAATATGGTGATATCATAGTCTTTCAATAACTCCAACCATCTCCGCTACCTCAAATTCAGGTCCTTTTGCTTGAATAAATATTGGAGACTCCGATGATCGCTATAGACCTCACATGGCACGTCGTATAAGTAATGCCTCCAAATCTTGAGCGTGTGCATAATGGCTGCTAACTCCAACTCATGCGTAGAGTAGTTCTTCTTATGTATATTCAACTGGTGAGACACATAGGTAATCACTCTACCATCCTGCATCAATACCGCACCAGGTCCAATACGCGATGCAACCCAATACATAGTGTAAGACTCTAAACCTATGGGCAACACCAACACTGGTGTTATAGTTAAGATGGCCTTGAGCTTCTGAAATTTCTCCTCACACTCATCAGACCATCTGAAAAGAGCCCCCTTCTGAGTCAATTTGGTCAATGGGGCTAAGATAGATGAAAACCCCTCCACGAAACGGCAATGGTAGCCCGCCAAACCCAAGGAGCTCCAAATCTCTGCAGCTGAAGTAGGCCTAGGACAATTCTGAGCTGCCTCAATCTTCTTGGGATCTACCTTGAAACCCTTAGAATACACAACGTGACCCAAGAAGGCAACTGAGTCAAACCAGAACTCACACTTTAAAAACTTGGCATAAAGCTGACGATCCTTCAAAGTCTAAAGTACAATCTGTAGGTGTTGCTCATGCTCCTCTCTACTACGAGAGTAAACCAGAATATCATTAGTGAAGAAAATTACAAAGGAATCAAAATAAAGCTTGAACACTCGTTTCATCAAATCCATGTAGGTTGCTGGAGTATTAGTCCAGACAATTGACATCACCAAGAACTGTTGATGACCATAACGAGTCCTAAAAGCTGTTTTAGGGACATTAGATGCCCTAATATTCACCTGATGGTAGCCATATCTCAAATCAATCTTGAAAAATACCTTAGAACCCTGAAGCTAGTCAAATACATCATTAATCCTAGGCGACAATACTTGCTCTTGATGGTAACCTTGTTCAGCTGCCGATAGTCGAATCACATCCTCATCAATCCGTCCTTCTTCTTAACAAATAGCACTGGCACACCCCAAGGTAAAACACTCAATCTAATGAATCCTTTGTCAAGCAAATCCTGCTTCTAATCCTTTAATTCGTTCAACTCGACTAGAGCCATACGGCAGGATATAATAGAAATAAGCTGAGTGCCCAGAATTAAATCAATGCAAAATTCAGTATCCCTATCGGGTAGCATAATTGGAAAATCTGCAGGAAATACCTCTGGGAACACCTTCACAATCGGTACTGAATTCATAGCAGGAACCTCTGCACTAGAATCCCAGATGTAAGCCAGATATGCTAAACACCCCTTCTCAACCATACGTCGAGTCTTCAAAAATAAAACCACCCTACTAGGTGAATGATCAAGGATCCCTCTCCGCTCTAATGTAGGTAACCCTGGCATGGCTAAAGCCACAGTCTTGGCATGACAATCCAAGATAGCGTGACACAGGAAAACTAATTCATACCACTAATGACCTCAAAATCCATCATATCAAACAATAAAAGATCAAATATAGTATCAAAACCATTAATAGTAACAACACAATGTGGTACATCCGATCAACTACTATATAATCTCCAACCGGTGTAGACATAGAAACGAGAGCATCAAGAGAATCACTAGACATACTCAAGTGCGATGCAAAATATGAAGACACATAGGAATATGTAGAACCCAGATCAATCAACATGGAAGAATATCTATGACATACAAAGATAACATCTATGATAACTGCATAGGACGACTCCGCCTCGGGCCTACCCTAAAATGCATAACAACGAGGCTAAGCCCCACCAACCTGTTCTCCACCTCTAGGATGACCTTTCACTAATCTCTACCTCTAACTGGCTAGCCTCCACCTCTAGCTACTTGAATCCCGCCTCTAGCTGGCTGAGCTGGTGGTTCAACAACCGGTGCCGAAATCATGGCACGGGTGCCTTGTTATGGCATACTACTCTACAATCTGGGAAATGATATGACCCGCATCTCCGCACTCAAAATAGCTCATCAGCTGGCATGGCTGCTAAATCTGATGTTGTCCCTGACGACCCGAATAACCACTGTAGTAACTCTGAGTCGGTGGTGCACTATGGGAGCTGGGGGTGCACTGAATGCTAGCTGCTCAGAACGAGGTCCATAAGCACTACGATTGCGTGATGTATTTTTTATAACCTGTACTGCTGACCGAACCGGCCTGATAAAATGGGCTCTACCAAAGGAACCCCTACCTCCAAATGACGCATCACTAAATGATGGGGCCTCTTATCAGAGGTCGTCTCTCACGCCTGGACTCTAATACGCTCAATCCTCCTGGGAATCTCCATTGTCTGAGTAAAAGAATTCTCAGTCTCGGCTTCCTTGGCCATATGAAGTCTGATGCCATATGTAAGACCCTTTATGAAACTCCACACGCTCTGCCTCTTAGTAGGGATTGTGATGGCTGCATAGTGAGACACATCAACAAATCTAGTCTCATACTGAGTAACAATCATGCTATCCTACTGAAGGCGCTCGAACTAGTTGTGCAGTTTATCTCTTTAAGTTAGTGGGATGAACTTCTCCAAGAACAATTGCGAAAACTAAGCCCATGTGATAGGAGGTGATCCCGTTGGCCTACCCAGCTCAAAAACATTTCACCACCTCTTGGCTGACCCATGCTTCTAAAAGACGGTAAAATCAACTCCATTGAACTCCACTAGTCCCAAGTTGCATAAAATCTCATGATAACGGTCCAAGAAGTCCTGGATATCCTCTGAAGGCGCACCTCTAAAGTGAGGGGGAAACAACTTGGTGAAACTGTCCAACCTTTTCAGCTCATCAGCTGACGTTGCGGGCCTGTCCACGGGTTGTATATCAATAACAGGTCGAACCACCCAAACTAGTGGAACTCCTGGTGTCTGATAACCATGGGCCATCTACTTTGGGATATGAGTTGCAGGAGTCTGAACTCCTCACCCGTCCTGAGAACTGGCGGGTGCCATAGGAAACACACCAGTCTGAGCCATACTCTCCATAAAGCCAACCATACAGATTAAGGCGTCCTAAAGCACTGGGGTAGCAATAAACCCCTCTAGGGACTGAGCTGGTCCTATCGGCTCAACCTGATCCAGCATCTCGTCCTCTGGAGCAAATTAAGGCTCGACTATGTGTGTCGTTACATGTGATCTAGGCTGAGGTCTACCTCTACCTCTGCGTCTGCCCTTGCCCCAGCCTCTTCCCCTTGAATTGGCTCCAATTTGGGGCTCAAGCTCCTGATCAGCTACGGACGAAGCATATGTCCTTACCATCTGTGAAAGTATAGGAAAACAATGATTCAAACTTCATAATAGAACAAAGTCACACTATAGAGAAAATAATAAACTGAAGTTTCCTATAGCCTTAGAGACTCTAGAAGATAAGTACAGACGTCTCAGTACCGATCCTCAAGACTCTACTAAGCTTGCTCATGTCTCGTGAGACCTATACAACCTAGGACTTTGATACCAACTTGGCACGACCCAAAATTCCAATCATGGGTTTGTGATGGCGCAGTTTAACAGTTAAAAGCATGATAATAAGGAATAAGAGTGAAATCTCTTAAAATGTGTAATAAAGCTACAACCGACGCTATCAAAAACCATTCCCCGAATTTGGTGTCACAAATACATGAGCCACTAGAAGCACTAAACACAAGTCTGCAGAGAAAACTACGATACTTTCTGGTACAATAAACAGTAAGTAGAGGTAGGAAGGGGACTCCACAGTCTGCAAATGCCAAGCAACACTACCTTAACTCTCCTGGAAAAGGGTCCGAGCAAATCATCTCTGAACGCCACTAGGACCAACACTAGGATCTGCACAAGGAGTGCAGAAGTGTAGTATGAGTACAACCGACCCCATGTACTCACTAAGTATTGATCCTAATCTCGATGAGGTAGTGATGAGGCTATGACAGGACACTCACTGTAAACCCATACAACTAATAATAAGATAAGCAATAGCAATATAGAGAAATGAGTAAACATATAGTGAATGAAATAAGAGAAAAGATAATAGAGGGCCCAAAAATATCATCACATCATAGCCTCATAACACAACACTGTAGCTGAGCATAACAACCAAGAATAACTGCAAGATATCCTTTTCGTTGCGGCACACAACCCAATCCCAATATCAATACCAACAAGTGTCAATACGTTGTGGCGCGCAACCTAATCCTAATACCATTCACAATACCATTGCGACGCGTGACCCAATCTTGATATCAGTAACAATACTATTGCAACGTGCAACTTGATCCAAATAAATGAGCTCATTTGAAAATGCACAGTAATAATCAACACGGCAAGTCACATAACATAATATTAAAGATAGCTAGAATGCATAAATTCACCAAGGAAGTACGAGTACGAACAAGGAAGGTCAAATAGTACAATATCCTAGAAGTAGCCTCACAACATATACCAACAAGACTTAAATAAGTTGTAACACGAGACCAATCTAAGGTCACACAATACAATATAACACAATAGAGTAAAACAAGGAACACTAAGACAAATAAGGACATGAAGCAGGTAAAAGTATCTATCTAATAACAAGAAAGGGTATGTAACAAGTAAAGGAATACATTGAAGCAAAGCATAAAGCAAATAGAAGCATGTAACAAAGGAAGGTAGTTAACAAATGAAGGCATACATTTGTCAAGAAAAATATGTATCAGGTAAGGGAACATAATAAAGAAAAGCACGAAATAGGAAAAGGCATAGTATAGTTTAAAGCATGAAGTAATCTAGAACACCCTGCTTGCTTATACTCATGACAATATATATACACTTGTCACCTTGAATATACGACATTCTCACACATAGATCATGTAGCAAATAGATCAATCATTTCCTAATTCCCTCAAATCAAGGTTAACCACGATATTTACCTCTTTCCGGAACAAGATCAACCATCCAACACGCTCTCCCTTTAGAACAACCCTCCAAACCACCCAAATCTAGTCAAATATTACTCAAATAAGTCAAAACAAGCTTTAAACTACCCTAGTATCAATAAAGTTCGATCTTTAACATATCTGAAAAAGGAAACAAAAAGTCAATCCAGGCCCACGTGGTCAAAATCCAAAATTAAGATCAAATTCCGATTACACATTCACCCCGAGTCTAAATATGTAATTTTTTTTCAAGATCCGACCTATATTCGATGTTTAAATCTCAAAATTATAAAATCCTAAATTTTTTACCAAAAAGCCTTATTTCTACTCTATTAAATCTTAGGTTTAATAGTGAAAATCAATGGAAAAGTAATGAAAATTGAAATAAAATGACATAATGTTACTAACCTATGAAGTTGGAAAGAAATTACTCTACAAAATCGTCTTTATGTGGAGTCTAGGTCTCAAAGATGGAATAAAATAATTTAATCCTGAAATCCCAACCTTTTACCTCGCTACAGGTATCACAATTGCAAACTCTTATTAGCAAAAGCAAACAACTGATCGCAAATGTGAACAGTCCCTGAGCCCCTGATGTCGCAAATGCGATAAAGCTTCGCAATTGCGATGGCTAGAAACTCCGCAAATGCGAACAAAGCTTCACAAAATGCAAAGCTTCTCCTACTATGCCCCGAGTCGCAAATGCGAACGCAGGCCCCCCTCGCAAATGTGATCTAAGCTTCCCAAATAGCTGGCCAATATTGCTAATGCGAGATAGCACTCGCAAATGCGAGGCTCGCTTTTTGCGAACAGACCATCGCAAATGCGAGGTCTGCAGCACCAGCAATCCAAGTTCTTATCAAAATAGCCTGAAACTCACTCGAACCCCTCGGGCTCCAATCCAAATATTCACACAATTATAATCACATTATACGAACTCGTTCGTAAGCTCAAAAAATCAAAATAACATCAAAAATCAATAATAAAACACAAAAACTCAAAGATTATCAGAATTCATACTTCAAATTCATATTCAAAATTAACTTCAAAAATTCACATTTAAAATTTTCGAAAATCAATAGGGACCACACACGCAAGTCATAAATTATCAAATTGCGCTATGAAAGGTCTCAAATCATAAAAAGGGTAGCTCGTACTCAAATAACCAATCGGGTCGTTATAGATATAATATTTTAATGTTTAAAGGAAGTCTGAAATCTATGGACGAACACAGGGACATAATCGAAATTTGAAATTGTCGCACCAGAAAATTCACCAATTGCAAAATCGTAGTATTAGCACCCGAAACTCATTCGAAACTTCCCAGATATAAACTATCTATGCGTTTCGGTCATAAAAACACACTATGAACCTGATCGCTAACTCAAAACACCGAAAAGATGTCGTGTTGACCCGATATTGATCGTGGTGAAACTCGAAATCCTTAACTTAGCTAGTCTCTCAATCAATGACCCAAAACACACCCCAGCCTCTCGGGACCCAGTCCAATCATAACAACAAGTACAAAAATATTATCCAAACTTATCCAAAGGCTCGAAGCACCACAAATAATATCAAACCAAGAATTGAAAATCAAATCATTCTCTTAAGTATCAAACATTCCAACTTCGCCAAACGCGTCTAAATCATACTTAGACATTCCAGATCACAATCAAACTTTGTACACAAGTTTCAATTCACTAAATGAACCTACCCGAAGTCTTGGAACATTAACCGGACCCCGATAACGCCAAAGTGCGGTCAAACTTATGAACTCTCCAAACTTTCAAATTGTCAACATTCAACAAATAGAGCCAAAACCTTTAACGAACCTCTAAATCCAAATCCGAACATACCCTAAGTCTAATATCACCGTACGAACCTATTGGAACCATCAAATCCGATTCTGAGGTCGTTTACTCAAAAGTCAAACCTTGGTCAACTCTTCCAACTTAAAGCTTCCATATTGAGAATCACTCTTCTAAATCAATCCCGAACCACTCGAAAGTCAAAACAAATCATGCATGGAAGTCATACTGCATTAGCCACTAGAAATTCGAGAAAAAATGGAAGTCATACTGCATTAGCTACTAGAAATTCGGGAAAAACCGTCCAAAAAAACTGACCAAAATAGGTCGGTAATGGCCAATAACTGTCCAAAACGCGACCATTAACGTGTGGTAAGTCTTTGAAGGTCGGAAGGGCATACCGACCAAAGTTGGTCGGATATTACTGACCAACTTTGGTCGGTCAATTAAATTCGGAAAAAATTGTCGAAAATATTACCACTAGACCTTGGTGCATTTCAAGACTGTCTTTTATTTCATTTATACTCTTTAATTGTATTTTCGCACTAAAATATTCGACCAATATCGGTCGGATTTATTAAAAAGTAAAATTACCGACCTAATTCGGTCGGTTTTTTAAAATGACTGACCGAATTAACCAGCCGATTTCGGTCGGTTTTTTTAATATTAATTTTAATTTATTTTAAATAAAAAACCGACCAAAGTTGGTCGGTTTCTTGAAAAATAAATTTCGCGGGACTCAAAAATAGTTTCCCGCATTTTTGCGCCAAAAGAAAACCGACCAAAGTTGGTCCGTTTCGTAAAAAAAAATAAATAAATAAAATATTTTTAAAAACCAACCGACTTTGGTAGTTTTTTTGACCAACCAAAATTGGCCGTTCTACCACAGTCGGTTTTTGCCGAATTTCTAATAGTGATTATATCAAGTTACTGAAGGCCTTAAACCACCGAACCGAATGCTAGAGCCCAAAATAACCGGTTGGTCGTTATAAATGATGAATTTATCTTAAAGTTTTGATTCTAATATAAGATATGTGTCTTATAATTATTGAGTTGATGTAAACATCAAGTACACATATAAATAATATTTAGGATTTAGTCCCTTCCATGAGTTCCAAACCGATGGAACATGTATCTCGGTCGATACATTTTTTAATGGAAAGGAAAATGATTTCAATCGATTTATATAAGATTGATTATTTGCAAATCTTCCTTTCTTGGTGTAAAATATTTAAATATGTATTAGCAGGTATTAAGTTATTATGACTAGATAGCAGCATTTGTCAGTTACCAAACGGTCAAATATGGTCCCATTATTTTTTAAAATTGGGAAGCAAAACGATTTCAATTGATTGATGTAAAGGGTAAACGACTGTATATTAGCGGTGTAAAATACTCAAAATTTATATTAAGTTATAATAATTAGTTGGCAAGCTTTCTTATAGGCTGTAGCTAGCCTAGTAATACTCTTTCGAACGTGTTAAATGCCAGGTAGACTCCAAATCCACTCTCCGAAGATATTAGTATTGTGTCACACCAATGGTCCATTGCTTCTAGTAATAAATAAACTATTAGAGAAAAAAAAAGGAGAAATCAACTTATATTTTACTTATATGTGATTTCTTAAATTGTCTGGTTGAGTTCAAAAATACTTTCAACATTGCATGATATTGTTTGCATTGAGTCAAGTCTGCACGATCCTCAAAGACCTCATACCGTTGAATGTATTCATATAGATTATATTTAGGTTCTTAATTTTTTCAGCTACCGATGTGGTACTCTTTATTCACACACCCCACAATTTTTCCCTCAAACTAATTCTACATGACCCATTACCATAATCTATAGGGGTTTTCCCTTAAACTAAGTTTCGAGTGGCCCATTACCACGATCCACAAGTTAATTTTCAAGATTCATTGTGTATCACCCATGTCGCCTGAGTATTTATATAAATTGATTAAACAACTCCATAAAGTTTCACAAACTAATAGTGTTTACACTAAAATCCGAGTAACACCTAAACTTGTATTGTGGTTTAAGGATATGTGATTTAATTCAATGCCAATTGATAAACAAGGAACTAAATTGATAAATTAGAGAATAAGATAGATCAAACCAGTGTATTAGCTAAATCTCGACCTCGAACTGTGATAATCTCGAGGTATGATAATGGGAATAACAAAATGACAAAACAAGTCTGATGAACAGTAAGTGAAATAGCAAGAGAAATAACAAGCGTATATGTTCTTATCAATGAGCAATGATTAATGTGTTACAAATGGATGGGATCCCCCCTTTGTATAATAGAGGAGTCCTAAATAAGGTACACTTTCAATTATAGTAGAAAATCATATTTGACAACTGTTTAACCGCTGAAGGTCAATCCATTCTGAAATTTACGCCATGATCTCTGGCCCGTTGCGGGTATCTTGCTCTTTCTGTTACTGACTCATACCGGCATCACCTCAAAGCATGCCTTCTTCTGACCTCGGTAAGTGTTATCGACCATGACCTTGGAAAGGAACTTCGACCCGAGCTCGACGTCCTGGTTTTCCGACGTGGCACCACTTTTTCCATCGAAGACCGAAATCGGGTAGCCCCGATTTCCACCATATACACATAGTCCTCTCATTTCTTAGAATAAAATGATAAGAAATGACTTGAGCCTCGATTTTTTGGAGACCCCGATAATGACGTCATCCACGTGACATAAGCGTCGAGGTGATTGAAACGTTCAGTCGGTTCGGTTACCCAAAACATTAAATGCTTGCCTGGACGGTCAGCCATTAGCGCCACCGAACCGTCGCCGTGAACCTATAAATACATGTTTCCCATTTGAATCCAAACTTTACTTTCATCTTCACCAATTTCTCTAAGTCTCTTCCTCTCTCTATCTCTTCTCTTCCACCGCCTGTCGATTCGAACTTTTAGGACCAAAAGATACCAAACTCTAACTCTTTCCGCTTCATCTCATCTGAATCAATGGCGAAAACCTCCAAAAATGTACCTCAAAAGGAGAAACCCTCTTCTTCTTCTTCCCGGCCGGCCAGTGACAAAACGCCGGTGGAGCCGCTCCTTCACGAGATTGTTCCCGGCCCTTGTGTCCTAAAAAATGACTTCAAAGTCGAGAACCACTCCATTGGTCCCTGGCCGATGTGAACACGCATCGAGGTATATTTGTTCGATAACGGTGAAACAGCTCGATGCCGTGAAGGAAGACTACAATTGGGGGCCTGAGGTCATGGTACATATCCCTGCCCCCGAAGAAACCAGCACCACTCACGTGGAGGGGTTTCTAAGTGATTACACTTACCCATTCACATTGGGTCCTCTTGAACCCATAATCGTCAATTTTTCAAGATGTACCAGGTTACCCTCGGCCAGGTGCACCCCTCGTTTTGGCGCATAGTGATTATGCTCCGCTTCTTCTCCGGTAAGGCTAATGGGTTGGAATTCACTCTCAGCCACCTTATACGGCTGTATCGACCAAAGCTTTATCGAGGATTAATTAAGCTTCAACGCCGATCATCGAAGTCCTCCTTTGCAAGTATCGATGAAGACAAGGACCGAGGCTGGATGAGCCGGTTCGTGTGGGTAAGGACCTGCGACCTCATCCCCGAGAAGAAACTACCGTTCCCCGAGAAGTGGAACCCCGATCGTAAGTATTAGCCATTAAATTTCGTACTTTAATTTTTGCTTTGTGTAACATTCTTATCTGTTATGCAGCGGTTGCCCCCACGCGGTCCCCTACCTTGAAGATTGCGTTCGGAAGCTGGCTGCAACTTCTTCTTATGCCGAGCGTTGCTGGCGTGACATGGCAAGGGGCAAATCGTGGTAATTTTATCCTGTGTGCTTACGACGTCCTTTTTTGAAACACTTCCTTTCTCATGTACTTGACTTTCTTTTATGCAGGCCTCGGGGATATTGCTGAATTGAGGCCGGCCCCGCCTGGGAAAGAGGTGGTTCCCAAACCAGCCAAGGATAAGAAGAAGAGAAAGGCCTAGCCTTTTGATATCCCGAAGCCTAAGAAGAGCAGGGCTCGTAAGCCGAGGGGTGACTCTACTGCTCTTTCTGTTGGCGTACCCCAAAAACTACGAGATGAAGAAGAGGAGGGGGAGGACGCCGGTTGTGAGCTGGTTCCTCAAAAGAGGGGGAGCATCGAAGCTTCAGCGGCGGCTGGGCCGGTGATGGCCAGGAGATTCACCCTCGGGTCGAAGAGATCTCGGAAGGTACTCCAAGCAAAGTCCCCGAGCAATCGGGGGTAAAAGATACTTCCTGACGTGATCAACAAATGGCGAATGTGCCTGAAGGGTCCGGTTCTAGGGCTCTTCGGAAGGGAGAGAGCGCCCCAAGTGACTTGCTTGGGGAAAGTAATATTGACGATTCGCCGCCCGGCCCTCAATTATCTGAAGGGCAGTTTCGGGAGGCTCGATCTTTGAACACCCCAGACGTGGAAACGGCCCACGATGGGGAGGACATATTTCGTGGCTGACTTGCGGGAGTCGACGATGTCTCCGACCTAGATGCACCGATGGTTTTTGACGAGGCACATTGTCTCCTAAACCACGTAAACTTCATTCCCCGTTATTATGTTTGTTTTTATCTCCTCCTTGCTGATTTCTTTCATTTCTCCATAGGCGGTAGTGCTTCATCGGGAGTCATTCAATAAGTCTTAAGCCGAGCTGAATCGGTGTGAGGCCGATCTCAAAAAGCTCACTGAGGAGAGAGACGCCCTCAAACGCCTCTACATGCAAAAAGAAGAGGAGCTTAGAGACCTCCGAGCTGAACTGGCCAAGGCTCGTAAGGAAGAGGCTGAGCTCGACGAGCAGGTAACTAACCATTTGAAAGAGTATGGTCTCTACCCACATGTGGAGGCTAATACTTCAATATCTCAGTTGCAGCAAAAGAAGAAAAGGATCGAGCTGCTTTGAGGGGATGTCGATCAAGTCAAAGCCGACTGTGATCGGTGGAAGGAGAACATGGACCGCATTGCTATGGAGAAAGAGAGTGCTTTGGCCAAACTGGCACCGGCGGAGGTCTAACTCCAAGGTGCTAAAGAGAAAGGTTCATCCCGGGCCAAAAGGATCGAGGAGCTCGAAGCCAAGCTTGCTGAGGCCAAGGCAGAGGTCGGGAGACGAATATTGTGGCTGACAAATCCAAAGCTGTGTACTTGGCCGATGCCGAGGCTGCTCAAACTCAGCTAAGGGAGGCTTCTGCTCGAGAGCAAGGAAGCAATGACTTGGCAAAGTGCCAATCTTGGAGGGAAACCCTCGAGGAAATCCACGCTCGAGGTTTTGACCTCTCCGAAGAGATAGCTCAAGCTAAGGCGCTTGAAGCTGATGCCAAGTTTCTTGTCTCCTCCTTCGACGATGATGATGACGAAAGCAGCCAGGGCGGGTCTGATAACGATGAGGGGCCAAAGGAGAAGCTTCCCCCGAGGGTGAAACCAGCCCCGGGCATAGTTAGGATTTTGTTTTTTTGTTTTTTTTTTTTGTAAGACCCCTGACAGTCTCATGTACATATCCTTCTTCATCAATATATAAGAGGAAATTTTGCTGAATTCCTTCTCAATTTTTATAAACCTTTTTCTATTTCCTTGTAAAATTTTCAACACAACCTTATGCTTTGAACTGTGCGTTCGAGACTTTGGTTTTTGGTGACATCCTCAAAGTCATCATGGTCGAGTTCGAATAAGGTTTGAACTCGAGGCATAGGCCCTTTAGGGTTTGTATCGAGTAATGGTGAGTCCCCGAGCCATGGTCAAGTTATTCTTTATTTGGGCTCGGGATAATCGAACCCTTGGGTTCGGATGGAGTGAGAATGGGGTCTCGAACTTTTAAGTATATTGGCCCTTGGGCTTTTTAGATCGGGCAGATATGGCCTCTAAAAGATGGCTATTATTCCCCACTTTCGGCTTAAAATACTTAATGAAAATTTCTATTTGCCTTAGCATGTATTTTTTACCCATTGGGTTTTCCGAGGGTTCGATGTCGATTGAAACCCTTCTTCTTTTTTGTGCCTTAGCATGTTTGTGTTATGATAATTCGATACCCCTTAAGGTTTTTTGAGGGATGATTTTATCGAAGCCCCTTTTCATTATTAGCCGAGGGTAGCCTTTTTTAACCGATTTTTCAAAGAATTCGAAGCATGTTTTTGACTGCGGGATTTGGACATCTCTGAGCCGTGTTAATTTGGCCGTAGCCTTTGGGTATGCCTCATAGGCTTATTCCGCAATAATATTTCGAACAAAGTTGAAGTGTTAATCCTCGAGCATGATGGCCTTGGCCAATAGATCGAGGGATGCCTCTTTGAGGTCTTATGAATTCGAGTTTAGATAACTTGAACATGTCGATTAATGGCAGTCCCCGAGTGTTCGAGGTATATTTGCGCTTGGCCCTCGAGCCATTTCTCACAAAATCATAAGTATGAAGCTTTTATAGTAGAAAGTTTTCTTTGAGACACAAAATATTTGATATAGAAAGAATGCTTCTTGAAATAATTTATACATGCGTACATGCTTTTCCATCGGGGCTTGACTAATCTTTATGGACACGGTTCATTCGACCGTTTGGCCCATTACAAAGTTTCCCTGTCGAGACCCTTTGACATGAAGTATTTTCCTCGAAAATATAACCTCTGGAGGTGATGCCCCCCAGTATTCGAGGTTTATTCAAAAGAAGCCTTGGATACTGTTGAATTTTCCTTAGGTAGCACATAATTGTTGCCTCGTTAAAAACCTCGCCGAAAAAACCCATTTGGGATAAAAAATGATATAAGGGAAAAAGAATGCAACGCGTGCTTTAAAACCTAAGGTCCTCGTGTTGAAAAGTTTTCTCGACGTCCTCAGTCGAACACCTGACAATAAGTTAGTATCGAATATAAATGGAAAAGGGGAAAAGTCACACCTTAGCAATAATACCGTATTGAGGAGTGATACATTCCAATTGCTTGGCAATTGTTCGCCTTCCATTCTGCCAAGTTTGTAAGATCTTTTTCCGATGATACCGAGGACCCGATATGGTCCTTCCCAATTCGGGCCTAGTTTTCCTTCATTTGGGTCTCGAGTGTTGAGGGTGACTTTCATTAGAACTAAGTCCCCGATTCCGAAGTGGCGAAGGTTAGTTCTTCTATTATAATATCTCTCGATTCTTCGCTTTTGAGCAGCCATCCGAACGAGCGCAACTTCTCGTTATTCATCCAATAGCTCGAGGCCAGTATTCATGGCCTCGTGATTTGATTCTTCCTTTGTATGTCAAAATCTGGCGCTAGGTTCCCCGACTTCGACCGGAATCAAGGCTAGAACCATACACTAAGGAGAATGGGGTTGCCCCCGTACTGGATTTTTATGTTGTTCGATACGCCCAAAGGACTTCGGGTAACATTTCTCTCCACTTCCCCTTAGCACCATTCAACCTTTTCTTTAAGTATTAAATGATGGTCTTGTTCATCGATTCGGCTTGTCCGTTACCACTATGATGGTACGATGTTGATAATATCCTTTTTATTTTGTGCTCCTCGAGGAACATCGTCACCTTGCTGCCGATAAACTGTTTTCCATTATCATACACTATTTCGGCGTGTATCCCAAATCGACATATGATGTGATCCCAGATGAAGTCTATAACCTCTTTCTCTCTTACTTTCTCGAACTCCTGTGCTTCAACCCATTTAGAGAAATAGCCAGTCATAAATAAAATGAACTTAGCTTTACCTGGGGTCGTTGGTAGAGGGCCGACGATATCCATCTCCCATTTCATGAATGGCCATGGGGATAAGACTAAATGAAGTTGCTCTCCGGGCTGATGGATCATCGGTGCAAACCTTTGACACTTATCACATTTTCGAACAAACTCCTTGGTGTCTTTTTCCATGCTAATCCAGTAGTATCCTGCTCTAATGATTTTGCGAAACGATGATTCGGCACCGGAGTGGTTCCCACAAGTGCCTTCATGGATCTCTCGTAAAACATAATCGGTGTCCCTTAGTCCCAGACATACTGCCAATGGTCTATCGAATCTCCTTCTGTATAATGTTCCATCTTCATCTAATGTGAATGGAGCGACTTTGGTTCGTAGGGCCCTCGATTCTTTATGGTCCGATGGGAGCTTTCCGTTCTTCAAGTATTCAATATATTTATTTCTCCAATCCCAAGTCAAGCTTGTAGAGTTTATCTCGGCATGACCTTCCTCGATCACAGATCTTGAGAGTTGAACGACAATCCTCGAGCTGATCTTATCTTACTCGACCGATGACCCCAGATTTGCAAGTGCATCGGCCTCACTGTTTTGTTCTCGGGGTACGTGTTTTAAAGTCCATTATTTGAAACGGTGCAAATTTACCTACAGCTTGTCCAAATACCTTTGCATTTTATCCTCTCGAACTTCGAATGTTTTGTTTACTTGGTTCACTACCAGTAAAGAGTCGCACTTGGCTTCAATGACTTCTGCTCCCAAGCTTTTAGCTAGCTCGAGACCTGCAATCATGGCCTCGTACTCAGCCTCATCGATAGTCAGCTTAGAAGTTTTGATAGATTGTCTAATAGTGCTACTCGTGGGTGGCTTCAGAATGATGCCTAACCCGGGCCCCTTCACATTAGATGCACCGTCTATAAAAAGAGTCCACACCCCCGATAATGTGCCTGATTTTAAAAAAAGTTCTTTTTCAACTTCGGGTACGAGGGTAGGAGTGAAATCGGCCACGAAGTCCGCTAAAATTTAGGACTTGATGGTTGTTCGAGGTTGATACTCGATATCATACCCACTGAGTTCGACGACCCATTTGGCCAATCGGCCCGATAGTTCGAGCTTGTGTAAAATATTACGAAGTGGGTACGTGGTTAATACGCATATGGGGTGACATTGAAAGTATGGTTTTAACTTTCGATAAGCACTTATCAGTGCAAGTGCCAATTTCTCTAAGTGTGGATACCTAGTTTCTCTTCTCCTAGGGTTCGACTTACATAATAAATGGGAAATTGCGTACCTTGCTCTTCCCGAACTAGGACACCACTTACCGCGACTTCCGATACTGCCAAGTACAAGTAAAGTTTCTCATCTGCCTTTGGAGTGTAAAGCAGTGATGGGCTTGATAGGTACCACTTTATTTCCTCTAATGCTTGTTGGCACTCCGGGGTCCAAGTAAAGTCGTTCTTCTTTTTGAGGAAAGAGAAAAATCTGTGGCTTCAATCCGACGACCTCTAGATGAATCGGCCTAAAGCAGCTATCCGTCCAATTAGCCTCTGCACGGCCTTTACACTGTCCACGACGGTGATGTCTTCGATGGCCTTGATTTTATCGGGGTATATCTCAATCCCCCGGTTCGACACCATAAAGCCCAAGAATTTGCCCGAACCGACCCTGAAAGTACATTTCTCGGGGTTGAGCTTTATGTTATATCTCCTTAAAATCTCGAACTTTTCCTGCAAATGAGCCAAATGGTCCTCTGCGCGCACACCTAACTAAGCCTATCATCGATATAAACTTCCATTGACTTACTTATTTGTTCTTCGAACATTTTACTTACTAGGCGTTGGTAAGTAGCTCCAGCATTTTTAGCCTGAAGGGCATCACATTATAGCAATATGTTCCATACTTAGTAATAAATGAAGTCTTTTCCTGGTCTTCCGGGTTCATTTGAATTTGGTTATACCCAGAATAGGCATCGAGAAAGGTAAGGATCTTGTGGCCAGCCGTGGCATCGATCATACGATCGATGTTAGGCAGCGGAAAAGAATCTTTGGGGCATGCCTTGTTTAAATCCTTATAGTCTACACACATTCTAAATTTGTTCCCTTTTTTAGGGACTACGACTACATTGGCTAGCCATTCGGGATATTTTACTTCCCGTATGAACCCTATTTTGAGAAGTTTAGTTGCCTCGTCCTTTATGATGCATGCTTTACCTCGGACCGGGGCCTTCTCTTTTGTTTCACCGGTTTGAACCTGGGGTCAAGTCTTATCCGATGTGTTGTTATCTCTGGTGGAATACTTGTCATATCTAAATGGGACCAAGCAAAACAATCCATGTTATCAATAAGAAATTGAATAAGCTTTTTCCTGAGTTTGGGGGTTAACCCCGTTCCCAGGTATACCTTTCGCTCGGGCAGATGCTCGATCAATGTAACTTGTTCCAGCTCTTCGACCATTAATTTGGTGGCGTCGGAGTCTTCGGGAACAATAAAGGTTCAAGGGGTCAGAAAATCCTCTTCTTCTTCTTTTTCTTCTTCTTCTTCTTCTTCTTCTTCTTCTTCTATCTCCTGTTTTCCCGATTCGGTCGTGGCTGGTGGCTGTGACTGCTATTTGGCTTCCTGTTTACCTTTGATGCTCGACCTGTCCGAAGTTGATAGTGTTGATATCGGTGTTACCTCATCGACCACAAACATTTCCTATGCGACATGTTGCTCCCCGTATACTATTTTTACGCCGTCCGTCGTCGGAAATTTCATCATTTGGTGGAGAGTCGAGGGGACTGCCCTCATGTTGTGGATACAAGTCCTTCCAAGTAGGGCATTATACCTCATGTCGCCCTCGATCACGTGGAATTTGGTATCTTGAATGGTTCTAGCTACGTTCATTGGTAAAATGATCTCCCCTTTAGTTGTTTCACTGGCCATGTTGAAGTCATTTAAGACCCGAGCTGTGGGCACGATTTGATCTTGTAGGTCGAGTTTCTCCACGAACCTCGATCGGATGATATTTGCTGAGCTACCCGGATCCACTAAAACACGCTTAACTCTAACTTAATTTAATAAGATAGAAATTAGCAGAGCGTCGTTGTGTGGCTGAGAAATGCCTTCTGCTTCTTCGTCGTTAAACGATAAGGAGCCTTCGAGCATATAATCTCGGGTTCAATTTTCCCTAGTGATCGACACCTTAGTGCGTTTGAATATGGGTCTCTGTGGGACATCGACCCCACCGACGATCATATGAATGACATGCTAGGGTTCCTCCTGTTCATTTTTCCTGTTGGCGTCCCTTTCCCTAAAATGATTCTTAGCTCGATCGATGAGGAACTCTCGAAGGTGACCCTCATTTAATAGACGGGCTACGTCTTCCCTTAGCTGCCTGCAATCCTTGGTTTTGTGAGCGTGCGTGCCATGATACTTGCACATCAAATTTTGGTTTCTTTGGGAAGGATCGGTCTGTATGGGTCCGGGCCACCTAGTATCTTCGATCCTGCCGATTGCCGATACAACGCCCGATGCGTCGATGCTGAAGTTATAGTCCGATAAACAAGGTGCCTCCACGGGATCGGCATGCTTATAAAAACCCCTTTTGGTCATAAGTCCTCGAGCATTCTGCCTTCAATCCCTTCTCCGATCATTCCGGGAGGGATTTCATCCTGAACATTTATTCCTTCGATCCGCGATATATGGTTGATATCGTTCTCTATTTGACCTTGGCTCCCTGTCAACGTCTCTCGAGGTTTTAACCGCCAACCTGTTTGGATGTACTGAACCGGAAGGGGCTCCTAATTGGTCGTCCTCGACCCTGATCTTCGATTGATATCGATTGTGCACATCTGCCCAAGTTACAGCTGGATACTCAATCAAATTTTGTTTCTACTGCCGTGATGCTACTAAACTCCGCTCGTTTAACCCTTGGGTGAAAGCTTGAATGGCCCAACCATCTTTGACCGGTGGCAACCCCCATGCATTCCATTTGAAATCGGGATACAAATTCCCTTAGCATTTCGTTTTCCCTTTGTCTTATCTTAAAAACGTCTGATTTTCTTATGGCGACCTTTATGGCCCTGGCGTGTGCCTTTACGAAAGAATCTGTTAACATGGCAAATGAGTCGATGGAATTTGGTGGCAGGTTGTAATACCAAATCATTGTTCCCTTTGACAAAGTTTCCCTAAATTTTTTCACCAAAACAGACTCAATCTCATCATCATCTAAGTCATTTGCTTTAATTCCGCATGTGTACGAAGTGATGTGTTCATTAGGATCAGTGGTCCCGTTGCATTTAGGTATATCCGGCATACACAAATTCTTAGGAATAGGCTTCAGAGCCGCACTCAGAGGAAAAGGCTTTTGCACGAACTTTTTCGAATCCAATCCCTTTAGGATCGGGGGTGCCCCCGGTATCTGATCAACTCGGGAGTTGTAAGTTTCTATTTTTTTATCATTATCTTCGATTTTCTTCTCTCCAGACTCAATTCTTTTGGTGAGTTTCCTTGATTCGTTACCATTCGACCTTTCTACACTGGCTCGGTACGGCGAGTTATTCTAGATCGACCACACTTGGAGTCCTATGTTGATTTTGTAATTGAGCAATAGCAGCCTGCTGAGCCCGTAGCATCTCCAATATTACCTGGAGGCTAACTCCTCCGTCTTCTCTGCCCTGTGTACCTTGGCCACCAGATCGGCCTTCCCTGCGTACACTCCCTTCGGGGTTCGCACCTAGGTCCGTATTTAGAGCAACCTGCGAACTGATATCGACCGGATCGGCGACCGGTGCTTCCCCGAGATTAGCCGGTGGCACCCCAGCTCCTAGAGCAATTATATTGTCATTTTTTCCGTGGAATCCGAGACCATCATCACCATGTACGAGTGCGTTTGTGAGTTTGACATACTTTAACCTGAGAGCAAAAATACTTGACAAGAACAAGTGTGAAAATAAAGTGTGTTATCAGAATCAGCACTGAAACAATCACTATTATCCTTAGACCCACGGTGGGCGCCAAACTGTTTACCCTAAAATTCGAGTAACATTTAAACTTGTATTGTGGTTTTAAGGATATGTGATTTAATTCAATGATTGATAAACATGGAACCAAATAGATAAATTAGAGAATAAGATAGATCAAACCAGTGTATTAGCTAAATCTCGACCTCGAAATGTGATAATCTCAAGGTATGATAATGGGAATAACAAAATGACAAAATAACTCTGATGAACAGTAAGTGAAATAGCAAGAGAAATAACAAGCGTATATTTTCTTATCAATGAGCAATGATCAATATATTACAAATGGACGGGATCCCCCCTTTATATAATAGGGGAGTCCTACATAAGGTACACTTTTATTTATAGTAGGAAACTATATTTGACAATTGTTTAATCGCTGAAGATCAATCCATTCCGAAATTTACGTCATGATTTCCGGCCCGTTGCGGGTATCTTGCTCTTTCTGTTACTGACTCATACTGGCATCACCTTGAAGCATGCCTTCTTCTGACCTCGGTAAGTGTTAGCGACCATGACCTTGGAAAGGAACTTCGACCCCGAGCTCGATGTCCTGGTTTTTCGTTGTGGCACCACTTTTTCCATCGAAGACCAAAATCGGGTAGCCCGATTTCCACCATATACAAAAAGAAAGGAGGAGTTTTTTGTTTTTAAGAAAAAACTAGGTCCTAATTAGATTACTTTATTAAAAGCATATATATTCCAAAAACAAAGATAGTTGCCCCTTACTATTATAAGTGCGATCATATGATGGATTCAACTGTACTACTATAATTTGTGTCTGCAACTGTGTTTTTGCTAAAGAGAAAAAAAGACTACATCAGGTGAACCTCCAACTAAAACCCCCTCCCCTAGCCCACGTACAACAACTACACCGGACAGAAGTTGAGGACAAAAAGTTGGGCTTCTTCCAAAAGAAAAAAAAAAAAGTGAAGGGAAAAACCTAAAGTGTCGTCTATTTCACGGATAAAATTATACATTAGAATAACAATGCATTAATTATAATATTACAATATAATTTTAGGATTATTTAATACATCACTAGTATTTCTTTTGGTTCATTGAATTAAGCTGAGATATATGTATGTCTAAGACATGTGTTTGATTTAAAACTGAATAAATTTGAACTTTATTTTTTAACTATTTTCAAACCTTCTTCTATACAAAACGACATGAAGTCATTTTAGTAGCAAGTTGAAGATGGATGATGAGGAAAGGAAAGTTGCTATCTAGATAACCATAAAGTCTTGAAGTATAAGTAGATGATCAGTTTAGCTGAAGATGGATGACGAGGAAGGCCAAGTTGCTAGGAAGATAACCATATAAGTTTTGAAGTATAAATAAATGAGTTAAAAACTAATATTGTAAAATAATGTTTCATATTATCATGAAGCATAAAAAACAATTATATATAATTGTCTATAAAATGAAATTTATAACCTTAAAAATACTTGAGCGAATTGGACTGGCAAACATGCGACAAAAAGAGAAATCGAATCCAGGCTGAAAAAAGAAACCTTAGAAAAAGTTAAAAGAAGATGATGAAATCAAGCTGTCACTTCTGAATAGGGACATAAATATCAGCTGGTAGGTTAGATGTTCTAGTCGACTTTCATTATCAAAAGACTAATGGAAATTGAAAAGCAATTCCTCATAAAATAAATTTACTTTTGAATCCATCCACTTGATTCGCAGTTCAGCTTTTCCCCCTTGTACTTATCAATAATAAGCAGAGTCTAATATGTTAATCTGAGTGCTTATCACCTGGCACCAACTATTATTATCAGCAGCAACTTGTATGATTTTTCTTATTCCATTTTAAACGTTTTTATTTGGCCAACATGTCTTTTGTGTTATCATGACGGCATAGGTACCAATGGATTTCAAAGTTGAATCAAGTCTTTAAGCTTGACATGATCATTACTTAAAACATTATTATGCTACCGATAATGCGATCACCCGATAGGTCATCTAGAGTTTTTGAACCTAATTTTGTGTTTCCAAACCTCCAATAGATTCTTTAAGAATTCCTTAATTTACGTGCGCAGTCCGGGTGTTTTTCTGGAAGGTTTTTATGTTAAAAACCGATAAAGTATGAAATTTTGCCTTAAAAATTTATTTGAGTTGACTTCGGTCAACATTTTGAGCAAACGGACCCGGATCCGTATTTTGATGGTCCCGATGGGTCCGTATCGTGATTTAGGACCTAGGCGTATGCCCGGAATCGAATTCGAAGGTCCCAAGCTCGAGTTATTGATTTTTGTCAAAAATTAAAAGTTTATTGGTTTAATGTGTATAAAGAATTGACCAATGTTTGACTTTGTTGATCCCGGGTCCGTATTTTGATTCCGGAACCCGGTATAGGTCCATTACTATGTTTATGACTTGTTTGTCAAATTTGGTGAGGAACGGAGATGGTTTGACGTGATTCAGACGTCCGGTTGTTAAAATAGAATATTTAAAGTTTTCTTGAAAATTTCATTTGATTTGGTGTTCAATTCGTAGTTCTAGGCGTTATTTTGGTGTTTTGATCGCGCGAGCGAGTTTGTATGAGGTTTTTGGCTTGCGTGCATAATTGGTTTGGAGCCCCGAGGATTTTGGGTGAATTTCGAATAGGCTACGGATGGTTTAAACTTAGAAAAAATCTGGTTTTTGTGCTTCAGTTGTCATCTAGTGCGTTGTGCTTTGCGATCGCGAAGGAGATCTAGGCTGGGGGAGGATTTTATACTACACGTACACGAGATCATAGTCGCGAACGCGGAGCATTCAGGGGGGGGGGGGAGGGGGCTGCTCTACGCGAACACGTAGCATTGGCTACGCTGGGTTGGGGACTTGAGGTTACACTACGCGAACGCGAGTCCAGTCTCGCGAATGCGGAGGTTAGGAGGGCTAAACCTTCGCGAACGCGTGTAACCTCTCGCGATCGCATAAGCCACTAAGGCTTTGCCCTTCGCGAACGCGTCAGGTTTCATGCAAACGCGATGAATACCTGACACCAGTGATTAAACACAGTCCCAAAATGGGATTTACCTATTCTTTCAAAATTTTAAAACTAGAGAACCCTAGAGGCAATTTTCCCAAGAGTTTTTCTTCCCCAATTTATTGGTAAGTGATTCCAACCTACTTTCTTTCAATTACCCATTACATTTCATAAGATTTTTACCTAAAATGTAGGATTTTCATGTAGAAATTGAGGGTTTGGGTAGAATTAGGGATTTTTGTAAAATTTGAATTTAGACCTCAATTGAGGTGGATTTCGAAACAAATTATATAACCGGGCTCGGGGGTGAATGGGTACTCTGATTTTGATCCGAATTTTGGGTTTGACAAAGCGGGCTGATCACGCCCAATTATGCCTTATAACAAGGACTAAGCGGACGTTGATAATATAACCCGAGTATTACGCCCAGGGTCGAATCCACAGAGAGTTAACCTATCAACCACTATCTTCAGACCCACTAATTCTTCAGAACCAGCTTCCCAAATATTCAAATCTCAGTTGAGTGTTCTTTAACAACTATCTTGCAAGTAACTAAATAGCTGTAAACTAAACTAATAAGGTTGTAAACAATTATGAGGAAAAGCTAAGGCAATGATTTCCCCTATTGATGGAATCCCTTCTGTTTATGCTCATACAAATTTACCCACACATCTCTATCAATCATGAACGCTAATCTTACCGCAAATCTCTCCCGAGTAATCACAGTAATCTACTATTGCACTCTCCCGAGATACACTAGCTTACTTTATTTAGCACAATTCATTTTAGATTACACCCAAGGCTTCGTTATCCCTAATCCCGCCTTTAAACCCGCAATTATAGATTCCTCTAATAATCTAGGAGTGGTGTTGTTCAACAATACCCTAAATATGCACTCTTTTCCAAGTTATGCACACTAAATAGGCACAACTAATTGAGGATCCTGTCAATTAACTACAACGAACACGAAGTTGAACAAATAGAGATTAAACTAGCAATTTGTATTCACATAAACAAGAAGTTCATCACCCAATAGGTTCCATCAAAACCTTAGACAAGGAATTTAGCTACTCATGGCTATGGGAAAATAAACTAAGATTGAATTCATCATAAAAATCAAAAGAAAAGAAGAAAGATGTTTAGAGTTTTCTCTCACAATGGTTTTCCTTGCTAAGAAACCTTAAAAATCAATACATGCCTCTCTTGGGCGAAGTCTAATGTTTTAAATAGGTTTTAGGTCTAAAAATTCCGTAATTGACACTTTGGTCCCTGAAGTTTCTGCGCCTGCCGCGGTCGCGGTAGAACCGCGGCCAAACACCCTCGCGGATTCTCTGAACTTCTGCAGCTGCCTCCCACCGCGGTTCTGCCGCTGTCGCGGTGGAACCGCGGTGGATCCAGTACTCTGAATCTTCGGCCTGTTTTGCATGGTTCACTTTGGAAATTTCACAGTTGGCCTCTTTTTTCATCACTTTTAACTCCAAAACTGCTCCTTAGCCTTCCTTATACATATATCACCTACAAATTCACCTATTATCAATTCTAAACTATAATCTATAATTGAGTCACATCGCAAGTATGCCTGGTGTAATTTACCCTACATTTTTATTTATAAGGGGATAATTAAATTTGTTTATATGAATTTGTTATTTTCATATCAACGCTTACCCATGTAATTTATTTTTTAAGTTGTGACTTGGTAAACTCAAATCCAACAAGAATGAGCAGAGATCCTGTAAACATTCTTGTTTATTTTCCCCGCTAATCTCCATTTACTGAACAATAAAATATGCTATCTAGAAAGTCATGATAGAATTACGCACTAAGTTCATGATAGAACAATAAAATACTCAATTATCAATTACTAACATGTATTCGGCTGAATAAACCAAAATTACGCACTAAGTTCATGATAGAAGAAACCAAAACTAGCTTCAGAAGCACTTGTAATTGGGTAACCTTCAAGGTAATTTTATAAAGAAAGATTAAAGTAAATTACATTTCAAAAAGACACATTCACTGCCAGGAAAATAACCGTTCCAAAAATTGCAGAGGGAAGGGAGAATTTACAGTTACCTGGACAGTCAGAATGTAAAACAGCCTTCACTCCTGAGCGAATAGACGTTAAACTAGGGCTGTTTATCGGGCGGATTGGGCGGTTATTTACTCTTAACGGTTTGGCTTATCGGTTATCGGCTTTCAAATGTATTAATTCGCTAGCCACCCGATAAGATATCGGGCGGATTAGTATCAGTTTAGCTCTTATCGGACAGTTATCGAGCGATTTATCAACCTAATTCAATCAAAATAATATAAAATTTAGTCTCTGTATGTTTAAATAGGTGATCGACATACTAAGCGGGACGAAGCAGAAGAGACACCTTGATGGGTAAATCATCTGTCTAGAATCTTATTTATGTTTATGCACATTGGCCTTAGTCCATGTGAAAGATTTCCAATTGGCCGTTGTTAAAACAAATGTTCGTCATGCTTAGAATTCTAGGATGCCTTAAAACCCAGGCAAAGTTGATGAAGCAGTGGTGTAACTGGTGTTGTTATCTTGTTTCAGACAGCAAATTCTGTCTTTTGTCACAGTTAGATGACTCCTTTTATTTGGCTTTCTTTTATTCTAATTCACTTTGATAGAGTGCTGGAGGAAGAAGTGTTTTTGATTATTTAATATATACATATATATGGATAAAAATAAATTTTATATGTATATATATATTCTTAACGGGTTAACAGATTATCCGTTAAGAAAATTGAATAATCCGCCACCAAATCGATAAGCGTTAATAAAAAAAATTTCAATCCGTTCCCGTCCGTTAAACCGTTAACCCGATAACAATAAGCCATTAAACTTCGGTTTCGATTCGATTTTCGGTTTCGGTTCGGTTTTGAACACCCCTACATTAAACCCTAGGCAATAGCAAAAGCGAGTAAGCCAACAGAAAAAAGGATATATGTTGGGTATAGAAAAAAGATTCACGGACTTAGTGGACTGTAATTTTCATCTGATATGCCTATGGAAAAAGGGTTAAGGTTCATCAATGGGTCAATAGGGGCCCATTCGAACATGTATATAGCCCACTATAATATAGAAAAAAGGAATTTTTACATTTCTATACACTATATGAAACTATATTACCCTCCCTACTCAAGTTTTATTATAATTACATTTTATATACCCAATTGTCATTTATGTACATTTTAAGGGAATTAATGATAATAATTAGTGTCCTAAAATAACTCTAACATATCTTCAATTCCCCCACGTTTCTCTCTCCACATCCCACCCCCCCTCCCTACGTATCTTGCACAAGAGAGCAGTAATTCCACCATTGACAACCATTAAAAAGTTTTAAAGCTTTGAATTCGAATTTGGGTTTTCAAACAATATTGTTTGTTTGGATTGGATGTTGTTGCAAAGAATTGAGAATTCTCTCTATGTCTCTCTCTATCTCTCAATCCCAAATTTCAGTAATGTAAAGCAAAGGAAAAGAGAGCAGCAATTCCACCATTGACAACCATTAAAAAGATTTGAAGCGTTGAATTCGAATTTGGGTTTTCAAAAATCATTATTTGTTTGGATTGAGCATTGTTGCAAATAATTGGGAATATGGTTTGGAGTTTATATCTCAATTTTGAGGGGTTTTAGTGAAGATTAGACTTGGTTTTGGCTGAATTTCAGATTGAAACTCGAAGAAGAACAAGAAAAGAACTGAAGACACACTGGATATAGCAGCTTATATGTCTCATCATCCCTTGTTTTCTTTCTTTGGTAATATTTTCATTTGTTGTCCTTTAGCCAGATATTCTTATTTTCAATTGCAAGTCATGAATTTATATTTGTGAATTGCAGAAAAGAGAAACTCAATTGCTGATGGTTCTTTTCCGGACAATGAGCTGGGAAAAATAGGTAAGGATGCATACTTTTCTTAATCTTGAGCTGCAATTGCTATTGTTTTGTGTTGCTTCTTGGTGGAAAAATATTTTGATAACATCAAAATAGCAATGGATACATTGTTCCTATTCATGTCTCTTGCTCCCCAATATTAATGGCAATTGCACACACAACTGAGGTTATGTTTGGATGTGTATGAATTGGACCTCTCTTGAGACACGTGCTGTTTGGTTAAGAATTCATAATTATCTCTCGAGTCCAAGTATCTTCAATGTTGCACACAGATGTTAAAGATTGTAGGTTTTCAAGTTCACGTTGTACTTTTCCTTTTTGAGTTTCTGAGATTTGTTGATGAAGTTGATCCCGAATCTTNATACTCCTTTAATCGTATCCTGAGCAGTAATTATTTTTAATCTTGTCTAATCTTGTATAACCACACATCCATTAGATATCAACATCTCCTTGATACTGATCTTGTGGATGTGCTGGATTTTAACGACCCAACATTCACTTCCATCACTTACAATATTGTTGATTTTATAAGTTATAACTATTCTATGAGCGTTAAATTCTTTGGCTCTTTGAGCATTAGTTAACAACATATCAGGCCATATTAATCAGAAAAAAAGTTTTAAGCCCGGAGCACATTTTAACTTCCAAATCCAGATCCAAATAAGCTGATTAGCTCCATAAAATGATAGTATTCCTCATCCCTACTATGAAGATAATTACCAGACGTGGTAGAGAAATAATTTTTGCAAGCGATATACCAAAATGATAGTGTATTAAGAGGAATGAGAAGAATTACACAGTAGCTAAAATGCGGATAGAACAGATGCAAAAAATCTGGTACATATATATTCCTTAGATAAAATCAGTGTTTGGGAATTGCCATATGTGAATTGCCGCTTGTGAAAGGGGTGGAAGATCTGGAGAGAAAGGGGAAAGAGGAGAAAAAAAAAGGAAAATGGTGTAACTAAATCCCTTAATTGAAGGCACTAATAATGGATTGAAAACCTTTTAAGGTGGAATGTATATATTTTGTAAACAAAACTTGTGTAGGTAGGTTGATTTATTAAAAATGAACATTTAGGGTAATAAAGTTTCCAATAGTGTATAGGAATGAAAAAATCCCCAGAAAAAAATAAGGAATTTTTACCGTAAAAATTGTGTGGGGTAGCCACTTTTTAAAGTGATATTTACTTTTTATCCAGCATTTTCAATGCCTAGCAATAGTAGCCACTACTCTATTAAAATTAATATGGAAAGACTGTGTTACCCTTTCTTCTATCTCTTTCATATTAGGGAGAAGAACTGGGAGTCGCCGTCTGTGAGATGACACTAACTTATTGCAAGTAACATAACGTTTATTGTTAATACAACCAATAAATAGTAAGACAATTATAGATCCATAAGTGGCAATATATTTTTGTCAGTATATTCCAATTCTCTGCGTCATGACCATTATCAGAATTTCTACCTGTAATGGAGTGGAGTCGATTAAAAGATGGAGGAAAATAAATCTGAGAATGACAAACTTGCCAATATTTTTGTCCACACCAC
Source organism: Nicotiana attenuata (assembly GCF_001879085.1). Taxonomy (NCBI): domain Eukaryota; kingdom Viridiplantae; phylum Streptophyta; class Magnoliopsida; order Solanales; family Solanaceae; genus Nicotiana; species Nicotiana attenuata. The sequence goes on from NC_031993.1 coordinate 54,589,619, forward strand.
AACTTAAGAGGAAAATAATTAAAATGGGGGAAGTAATGAAATATTCATGAAACTAGATAGAAAGAGAGGAAACCATGGAATAATCTCCCAATCTAGTAGAGAACAGAATCTCTAGTACTGTGTTACCACTGGTTTTCTGCTACGTTATGGATCCTGAACTTATAGTTACAAGTTCAAAAGTTAAGGACACTAGGTCCTGAATTTCGAGTTCCAAGTTCAAAAGTTAAGGACACTTGGTCCTGAACTTAGAATTACAAGTTCAAAAGTTAAGGACACTTGGTCCTGAACTTAGACTAACAAGCTCAAAAGTTAAGGACAATAGGTCCTAAACTTACAGTTACAAGTTCAAAAGTTAAGGACAATAGGTCCTGAAGTCCTGAACTTAGACTAACAAGCTCAAAAGTTAAGGACACTTGGTCCCAAACTTACAGTTACAAGTTCAAAGTTAAGGACACTTGGTCTTGAACTTAGACTAACAAGCTCAAAGTTAAATAATTTTATCCAATGATTACGTTAAGAGTATTTTACCTATTTTTCAACTACAATGAGCTCTATAATTATGTTTTTCATTATTTTTCCAAATAATTGTCCCACATTATTTTAAAACTTGAGTCTTAAGTTCTTCATGGTACTCATGATTTTTAAATGGTTAGAATGGCTTAAAGTTATAGATAGTAAAAATATGAACTACACTTAATGACATAAGTATATTTTCAAGTAAATAATTATATAAATTGATGTATCGTTTAAATGTTTTATTTGGAGAAAGTGTACTACAACGAATAGAGCTTCGAAATACATTATCAAATGTACATCCTAATTTTTATGTACGTAGAATACGAAAAAAATATAAATATATTATTTGAATTATATAAGGTAAACTTAATTGATTTTGATTTCCTAAATATTAGGATTCCCTATGTAGTCGTTCAAATAAGGGAAACTTTAATAAGTGAGTTTTAGTTGAATTTAAAGTGCTAAATATTAGGAAAATATTAAATGACTATTTTTTTATGTGTTAACATTGTTTTAAAAGGATAATAAGGACGGACAATAATTCGCTAATGGCATTTGTGCTTTTAATATACGTGCGATGCGCGTCTATCTCAATAAGTAAATATTTAAAAAAAAATTATATTCAAGTTATAATATAAAAGTAAAAATTCATGTGACAATCTTGGAGGGTCTGAAGGTTTTTCTTTTCAATATTTCAAAAGGAAATTATGGTCATTTAACGAAATTGAAAAAAATAATTTGGTTAAATTATATAAGAAGCAAATTAGTCTACTCGACGATCACAATACAGTTTGGTGAAATACAAGTTGAAAGATAGTGATTATAATAATATAAGATAAAATCTTAAATACTAAGAAGATTTTCTATACCGTTTAAATAAGAAAATTCTTTTCACAATAGAAGCGAGAATTTAATAAACAAAATTGTAGGTCAAACAGACCAAAATTCACAAAAAAACGTATATTCATCATCGTTGAGGCTATATGGTTTAGAAAAGGCACAATCTATTAACTTGATTGCATGTTCCGATAATCAATGGCTTATATGCTAATATGTTGTCGTAATTAGGGGTGTAATTTTCTAATTACCAAACCAAACCAATTCTACCGGGTTATTAAATCTAAAGACCAAACCAAACCAATAAAATTCGGATTTTTTAATCTCGATTTTTCTCGGATTTTTCGGATTTTCAGGTTTTTTCGAGGTTTTTTCCCATAAAGTCTTTATAGCATAAAGTATAGAATTTGTGCTCCAAATATTTCTTTAATTCTAGTAAGATAGAACTATATAAGGTGTTTTTCAATAAAATAACATAAATATGGGATGAGTCATGGCATTGTTCTAAAATATTCAACAATAAAGATAATGAAATCGAATAAAATAAGTATTATTAATAAGCCATAATGAAAATAAACATAATCTAAAATTACTAATAAGTTACTAAAATAAGTACGACTAATAAGTACTATTATTTACATGACTAAACACTAAAAGAAAAATAAGTTATGCATTTTATCTAAACCACGAAAAAACTAAAACAAAGAAATATCCAATACTATTTTCATTCATAGTACAATTGAATTGAATGTTTTTTATTAACATTAGCATTGATTTGATATTGGTTTAGGATTTATTTGAGTTACTAACATTTATGAACTATAAAACTTATTGGAGCATCCAAAAATTATAAATCCAAGCTTGAAATAATACGTGAAAAGATAAAACTATGAAAAAACTTAAGAAATATTTATAAATTACACTACAATAAATTTTTTATGTATTAAATATATTTAAAACTTCTATACATATAATGTCGGGTTGGTTTGGTTTCGGTTTTACTTTTTTTAGTTAAAACCAAACCAAACCAAACCAAATATGGTCGGACTTTTTTTTTTCCAACACCAAACCAAATCAAACCAAACCATAGTAGGATTCTTTTTTCGGGTTGACTCGAATTATCGGATTGGTACGGTTTGTCGGTTTCATTTGTACACCCCTAATCGTAATACTTTAGCCCTTTATTGTTCGTGCAAGGGGAGTACCCGTTCCATGGTGTATATAATTCTTTTCCTAATATTTTTTATTTTATTTATGGTTCAAATAAAAAAAAGATTGAGGCAAAATCTAAATGTATTAAAATCCTGGGACTTCCTAGGTATTTTAAATAAGGAAAAATTTATAAGTCAAATTTTAGTTGATTTTAAAGTCCTAATTATTTGGAAAGTAACTAAAATTATAATTTTATCCAATATAAAATTTATTATTAAAGGATATAATAATCGAACAACATTTCACTGCTTTTAAATATTGCATTTACATCACCATTGAACAATGCTTCTAATCGTTTTAACCGCGTGCGCGACATTTTAGTCTCTATATGAATTGTTCAAATGCCTGTAGCTTAATTCCTTAGAATTTGCCATGTGACAGTATTTGTTCCCTAAAAAATAGAACATATTTATAATGTGATGCTACTTTTGCTCCCCTATTTCATAGGACACGTTTAAACTGTTTGTTAATAGCAGATCTTGACCATAATCTCAAAGGAACAAGGGATAGAATATAAGGGAGAAATACATTTAGTTTTCCTTCACTGATAAACTGAGAAAAGCCAGAATGTTATTGATTTTTTCTTGGGGTAAGGTACGTCAATGCATCAATTTCTTTTCATATGCTTAATTATGTCTTTGAGCCACAAGCTAAGTATGTGATGCTATGTTCATGTAAAAATTACAAAGGCTAGCTAGGATAAACACTGAAAAAAGTAATGAAGGGCATGCATTTGATCTCTCTTTCTAGAATTAAGTCAAATTAGAGATCAACTCACTCATAATACTACTCTCTCTGTCCCAATATTTGTGACGGAGCTCGAATTTCGAAAGTCAAACTTCTTACTATTGATGATGAATTTGCATAGAATCTTTAAGTTTTTTGAAGCAAAATTTATATATTTGGAAACTACGTAAAAGTACTAAAAATCACAACAATTAATTATTCAAAATATTAAAAGGCATATGAAAAATTCACGGCCAAAGAAAATTTCATTTGACTTTACATAAATTGGGACGAAGAGAGTAGTAAATAGTATTGTCACCCATCCTAGTTTCATGACTCTAGAAGAGGGGGCTTCTATTACTATTAGGGCATATGTAATCTTTTTTGCAGATTAAGATGTATTATTTTTCCTTTATTATAAAAAAAAAAAAAAACAAATTAACGGGATTACTTCTTTTCCTTTTATTAAAGTTTCTTGCACTACCATAAGATAAGTAGAATGTTAATCATCCAATAATGTTAAATTTAGAATATTGGATTATGCATATGCCTTTTAACAGGTGTTGGCCAATAGGAGGGTTTGTATATATAGAATAGAAGATATATATGTACTCAAATACTACGTCAGTTTGTGTAGCACAGGTTTTAACCAAATCAAGAAAGCACAACTTTTCTGGCCAGGATCTGGAATAACAAAATTTGGTAGATTTCCTTGAAATTGTTGTTTGGGTTCTTAACAATCAGGAGATTCTTCTGGCAAAACTTGATTTTTGGTATGGAAGAAAGAATGCCAAAAGATTTCAACAATAGCCAAACTTTCTTATACCTTATATTTTTGAGTCAATTACTCAAATGGTCATTCAACTGTCCCAAATTCTCTCCGAAAATCATTTTTCTTTCGTTTTTAACAACAAAGTCATTGAACTATGCCTATTGCACTCAGAAGGTCACTCAACTAGATTTTCTAAATTTTGGATTGCCAAATACCTATTTTACCCTCTAAATTATAAATAATTATCTTCTTTTATTTTATTTTTTTTGAAATATTTTGTATTAATTTGCTTAATATTTAATTTGAATTGAAGCAATTGTCTCTTTACTTATGAAATTAGAAGGAAAATCTGGNTTGAAAATTATGCTCAATTATATTATATATATTCCATGCACGACTTAACATAGCATATTTTACCCTATACAGATAGTCCCCCTACTTTCCGGTGATATAACTTTATGTTGTCGGAAAGTTGGTAGAAACATAATAATATAATTGACCATAATTTTCAAGAATATATAATGTATATTAGAAAAATACCTTTATTTAAATAATTATTTTTATATTACGTGCATAGAATATATATTTTACAATCTTTATTTTCTTTCATTCTGAATTGTGTAAATAATTTTTTGAAGTTTTGTTGTTAATACTAAAATTATTATTACTAATAAATTATTCTATATAATTTTTTTCCTATGCTCATTATTTTGTTATTCCGGTATTATATATGCTTAAATACTTTTTATGTTTTTAATTTATAAATAATATTTATTTATTCTATAGGTCCATAATATAAATTAAAAAGGAAAAAATCATGATATTAAAAAAGTTTAAAAAATAAAAGAAGATAAATGTTTACAATTTAGAGGGTAAAATAGGTATTTGACACTACAAAATTTAAAAAATCTAGTTGTGCAATAGGCATAGTTCAGTGACTTTGTTGTTACAAATGAAAGGAAAGTGGCTTTAGGATAATTTGACATAGTTGAGTGACCATTTGATTAATGGACTCTTATATTTTGTGCTGTAGCATAAAGTTTCCTTTTATTAAATTAAATTAATTCAAACTTGTATTATTTTTTCTATAGACCGTACGCTTTCCTGTTAGGGATGGATGTCAATGCTGCTTTCAGCTGGTGGCCTATCAAATCTGAGAGGTAACTCTAAAACTTGGAAATATAATATTTCCTCAGAAATGTTTTCTTCCATTGTTTCACTACCAGTGTTTTACTGTCCATATTACACTTCATTTTATGATGCCAAAGAGTGAAAAACTTGAGAATAAACAGCCACAGAACTTTATCCCCTAGTGATAGCACATTATTTTGCTAACAGGTGAGGTTCTGGGCATCTTAACCTTCCTCCCCATATAGGATTCAGTAATTATGTACTAACAATCAAGAAAAGCCAAAAGATAATTAAGAAAACAAACCAAAAACCTACTTCCCTCCTAGTGAGTTGCCCTTCGAACAAGAGTTAATTCAGAGGAAATAGGACTTCAGTTTTGTGTGGAACCCTACAGAAACTAAAGTAAACTGTTTCAAAGAACTAAACTTCCTCGAGTATAAAATGAGATGCGGATAAAAGTAATATGAAAATGAAACACAAACAATACACGAGGGACTTGGAAAAGCAGTTTTGAGCACACCAGAAAGCACAGCACATTGAAGCATTTTATTAGGGTATCCCAACATCTACAAGTCCAAATATAAGTATCTTCAAACCGACTATATAACAAAGATGTCTTCATAGGACTCCCCAATTAATTTGATCTCCAATAAGCAATTATTACAAGACAGCAATACCTCAACTAAATAAATTTTAGCTTTGGAACCAAACTGCTTCCTCCATACCTTTGGCGATCAAAACTAGGCTTCTTCAACTCATTTTCACATGTACCATCTAAGCATAACGGCAGGGGTCAGGAATCATCAATGCTTTTATTTTTGTCTGCATCCTGACGCACAAATTGCCCTCGCACACGTGGTCTCTGTTCTGCGAGTCTCTTTCTACTTTGGTACCGGACCTAAAATATATGGAAAGATAATCCAGCTAAGTTTGCTGTCATTTATTGACTGTTCAATTGCTTCAAAACCAAGAAATGCTACACAGTTTGAATCAAAGTTTAAATTGTAAAAAGCTTATCATTTCACTGATTAGATATTAGCAGGCAAAGTTGCATCATTGACTTCATGTGAAATTTTTTGAATGCAAGCATGTACTATGATAAAAAGGAAAAATAAGGAAAAAAGTAATGAGAATAGGTATGCTGAAAGGCATAAAAAGAAAGCTTAAATGGGATTTCGACAAACTACAGAATCTGGTTAGATCTAAGCAGGACTTCAATTATGTATTGCAATCATAGAAATAATCCAGTCACAATTACCTTTTTCTCAAAGCACCTCTCCTTCCTCTTTTGCCGGAATTTAATCAAAGCAGCCACTCTTTGAGCCGAATGATCACTTCTGCTTGCACTTCCACTCATGCTGCCAATTTCACATTTTTCACCCGCTTCATTTTCAGCAACCAAATTTGTTCCTTCAGCAATTAGAGCAGTGCTGCTACCATTTTGGCCACTGCTTCCATTTTGCCCATTGCTTCCATTGTTACTTCCTGATGCACTTCCATAATTAGCAGCGTTTCCTTCAACAGGAGTTCCTACCATGTCAGGTGTTCCGAAATTTGGAGCAGCTCCAACAGCATTTCTCATGGACGAATCATCAGTGTCAAGCAGCTGTTGTTGCTGCTTCAGGTCAAGTACATGGTGGTGATGGTGATGGTAGTGATGATGGTGGTGCTGAACTTGGACCTGCTGCTGCATCGCCCTTGCTTGGGCCAGGGCTGCCTTTGCAGCATCTTGTTTTCCTGGAACCATAGGTTGAAGAGAAGAATTATGACCATGTTGCACTGGTTGAAATGCGGAACAGGTATGGGCATTGACTGCAGGTTTGGTTATTGGCTTGTCAGTTAATGTTTCTTGTTTGACAAAGAAATTATTTGTTGAGGAGCCCATGTCATTGTTGTTACTACTTCCATTTGAGCGCTGGTTAGGGGTACTGCTTGACTTCGATCGCAAGTTATGCAGTGATTCTGTTTTTGCAACTTCTGAGCTATTATTAACTGGTGAACAGCTGCCCACATTCCCAGTTGGAGCCTGATTAGCATTTGAAGCAGCATTATACCTGCATGTGAAGAGATTCAATTAGCAACTGTAGTTTCTTAAGGTATTGAGTTATAGTAACAGTTGAATCACATGCCTAGAGAATGCTGAAAGGTCTGAATGCCTGAGTATATTGCGCTCTTGCACACTGGTCCCAGTTTCTCCAACATCTCGAAGCTGCTTCAAACTAAGTTCAAGAGAAGGCATGTCTTTACTGTCATACGTGGCTATTTCTTTGATGTTTGTGATCTTGGAAGGATCTTTCGGAACTTCATTGGCCATACTATCTACTAGAGGAGAACCGGTTTTGGTGTGATCACCCCTATAACCAACATCCATGTCTTTCAGGTCATCTTCCCGTGTTTCCTTGTTGTGCTTGAGGTTTCTAACCATTTTCTCACTATCCTTGGGATCTAATTCCAAATGTTTGTCCATCATAGGAGCTGCTAAATCATCCATAGCTTTACCTGATCGGCCTTCAAGCTCTGGAACATTAGTGACACCTATGTTCAAATCTTTACCCATTCTAGCATTTCCTGAGATGTAAGCCACAACATCGATATATATAATGGATTAAATGATAAATGCAATAGCAAAAGTAAACAGCATAAAAAAAATTTGATCTGAGATTTTTCGTTATTCCCATGGGGCTTGGAAGAGCCACACCTACCAAGTTCATCCTTCTCATTGCGGCACTCTCTGGGGGCAGTTGCAGACACCCGGGTAGCACTAAGTGCTTCTGGCCTTGAATGGACAACCTGGGCACAAGTGCTATCAGGGGGATCGGCCAATTCATTCCATGGTGACATGGGTTGAGGGCTGTCAACTTCTATGGCCCTTTTGGACCACGAACTCTGCTAAAAAAAGGAATAATAATAAGAAGATTTATAATGGACGAAAGCTACTGCAAACCCTATTTGCATTCCTAACATCAGAAGTTGGATCTGGGATGTTGGGAGTTTACGATTCCGGAGTTTGCTACAATAACTTAGGCAGAATTTACACACATGACCGCACTATTCAATTTCTGATGCCCATAAATATGCAAAATGAATTATCTTGTTCATGGTCTGTGTGTCAAATAGGCAGGTCAAACTAAATTTGGTGGGTTAAAGGCTTAAAGTTAGACAACGAATGCGTCATGATCCAAGCTAAAAGTTTACTCGAGTCAAAGATAGGTTGGGTCAATTTCGACTAAACAATGGGTCAAAACTAACCAACCACCCAAGTCAAAACCATTACAACGAGAGAAAGTGTGTGAACAGAGAGATACAAGCACACCAAAACAAATGTTTTTCTTATGTTTATAGAGTAAAAGTAAGTGGACACGTTGACAAAAATACCCCTAACTAACCAAATAAATTTAACTTCTATTAGTTGACAAAGTTTTCTTATTGATCGATTTTGACGTATTAGGCACCCAAGTTAACCCAATGATTTGGATGAGTCAATTTTGGGTTGTCCCAAATTGAACCAACAATGAATATATTCCTCATTTAGCCAAACAAAGATTTTTTCGGTGATTTTTATTTATATGCAAATGTGATTCTAAGTTTCTAATTTAAATTTTAATATTTAGTTGTCCAATGCTAAATTTCTAATTTTATATTCCTAATACTAGCATTTTCACCCATAAAATTTGCCTAACGATTAATGCTTTGTTTTATTAGCTGTGTAATTTTCAATAAGCTAAATTCCTTGATTGCTACTCAAACTTGGCATGATTTGTAAGTTAGACATCTTAAATTTCCTAGTGACCATTTAACCACCTTTACCTTGACAAAGGTGCCCGTGTCTATAAGACCAAATGCATGAAAAACACTTGCTACTGACTGACACGGCAACCGAACTAATTACTTGACGACACGTGTAATTTGAAAGAAAAAATAAGAAGTGTAACTAAGAAAAAGAGAGAGAGACATGTCTTAGGTCACAAGTTCAAGCCCCCACACCATGCAAAGCAAAGCCTAGTATTTAAGTGGAGAAGGGTAGAGGGGCGGGCCCATTATCCACCGAGTTTCGAAGGCTGCGGTTGGTCCAAAGGATCGGCCCCAGACGGATTTCTCGGTCATCAAAAAAATAAAAATAAAAAGAGAGAGAGACAAAGACAAAACCTATTACCCACGCCCATAAGTCCCCTCCCTTTCCCCACCGCTAGGCCATCCACCTTCTTCTTTTTCATCATTTCTTCTCATATAATCATCCTCTACTCCTCACCACCATATCCCTCTTTTGTTTCTCCGATGAAAAATGATGTCAGCAGCAGAATAAAGTTGAAAGACGCTAAACAACTCTTTGGCGGAGCATCTTTCCGATGCAACCCACCGCAAGAATCAGGCAGAAATTAGCGAGCAATTCCTTCTTCCTTCATTTAGATCTGGGTTTCAACTTTAAGTTTGAAATTGATGTCTTTGAGATTTCTATATGTCTTCCTGTATGAATCTAAAGTGATTTTCTAGTTCTGGTTTCGGTTTTAAGCTTGAAATTCGATGTTGTTGTGTTGGGTTCTGTCAAAACTCCTTGACTTTCTACTTCTTCTTCTTCTTCTTCTCACTTTTGTTGTTGTTGTTGGTGTACGGTAAAAGTAGTGTCGGATAAATTATGAAAGGAGGAAGTTATTTGCACAATCGGAGAAGCTCGACGACAACTACCATTTTTTATTAGTCTAGGTCGGAATGGCCATTTTTTCAGAGAGCCGTAGATGGAAGGAGATATCAAAATCGTGGGATTGTTTTCAGATATAAACTGAAACATAGGTATACAAAATCAAAAATAAGGGTAAATAGGGGGTTATTTCCATATGTCAACTAGTTTTAAAAGAATCTCACGAGCTCAAATGGACTTTCACGCTAAGTTGCTTGGACTCGGGTGCAGGTATCGGATACGGGTACGGATCAGAGAGTCGGATTCAGGAAAATCAAAATTTTAAGATTCGGGGGTGCGGATCTAGGTATGGATTCGGGTGCTGCGATTCGGCTAAGAAAATTCGAAATTATAAAAATAGAGCTATAAAGATATTCTAAATTTTGAGCTACTGTCTACCAGAAGTCAGAAACTTAGAACACAACCCTTTGACTTCTTGGTTTCTCTTCGTTTGACCTGAAACATGAAGTAGTGAATATGAGATAAAAGGGCTATAATATTGAAGGTATGCCATTTCTCATGTCTTAAAAGTCTTTTATCTTTTATTTTGAGAAATCAAAATCTCAATCACCACCCCCCCCCCCCCAAAAAAAAATTTGTCCATCGACTCCGGTTAAAATATCTGAAGTTGGTTGACCGAATCCCAAACGTATCTTGCACCCGTCCCAGTGTCGTATCGAGACGGGTTCAACGTCAAAAATGAAGAGTCCGCGCTACATAGCTTTCACGCACACACTTTGCCATGCCAGACACTTGTATTCAAGGGGCACATATATGCCAAGTAGAGGTGTAAATCCAGTTAGTTGGAGTGTCTAACTTACAAATCATGGCAAGTTTGAGTGGCTATCTAGGAATTAACCTTTTCTTCTTTTTTCTTGTTTTTTTGATAACCGTAGTGTCCGGACCAGTTTGCGCGTACCTCGACTAATTCCCCATGATACCTCCCACCAACAAAGGAATTAACCTTTTCACTACCACCTCTTAGGCTTTTTCAAGATAGAGAGGCTGAATCTTACAATTAATCCACTTAAAAGAGTTGACTGGCCATTTTTTGTCAAGATGCACCGCCCAACACCTTAGTGCATTCGCTTAAGTGATGCGAATCATGAAGCCTGCAAGACTTCTTCAAAGCTTAAGCGGTGCATCTTTGATACCACTGCTTTTATAGGTATCTACATGCTGAGGTTTCTACGCAACACATAAATGAATTATTAGTTTTATCATAAAATGTGAAAAGATTTTTAATCTTTCAATTCATTATAACTATAGTATAATAGGAACATTTTATTAAGCATATCTTTTAAGGGGATATCGTAATAGGTAAGTACAAGTTCTATCAAATTGAAGGAAAGGTTCACATGCGCAACACAATAAGTAAAAGATAAAGGGATAGAATCAGCCTTTCTTGGTCAAACTTATAACGCAGATAGAGGTGGGAATCTATGCAAATTCAGAACAAGAATAAGTGGTAGTGCAATTACTTAAACTAGATTGGAGGTAACTGTCAGATACCCTATAGTTTTTTCCTCAAAGAAAAAGGGAATCTTAGAGATCAAGACCGTGCTTGATTTGGATTATGCATGAGCCAATCCATTTTTTTTCTGATTTAGTCATTTTCATTAGTCACAATCACTCTTAGGCTGAGCTAATATCTCAATAAAACTGATTTTTTCTATGATTTTTAAAACTGCAGCCTTTGAATCTCAGAGGAAATGGCCCCTCTACCCTTCTCCACTTAAATACCAAGCTTAGTTCGCATGGTGCAGGGCTTGAACATGTGACCTAAGTCACAAGTTCAATAAAGCTGACAACTTTGACAACTTTGATGAACTATATATGATCGCTTTTCTATATAACCAGAAACAATCCAAAACAATCATGCCAGAGATTTCAGTAACTACGCCAGCATAAATTGGCTGACCATATCATTCTACAGAGCTATTTAGAAGTACTAGGGCAATCTCGGAAAAATTATTAGGGCAATCATATATATATAAATGTACTAGATGGGATCGGCCCGGGCTTGCCCGGGCCCAACACTTTGGATTAGAGCGTGTTTTATTTTGATAAATATTGTTTGAGCGTAATGAATACCATGGTAAGTCTTGCTTAAAAAGTACTGCTCTGTGATGAAGGCAAGAATCACTTGTAAGATCGGTTAACATTTCCCAAGCAGGAGCACTTGCAATACATAAGAAGTTCAGTGTTTTATCATTGCAGATATAAAAATATGTCTTTTTTCAACTGACTTTACCAAACTACCTCATAAAACATTGTGCATGTATTTTACTGACCCAAATAGTATTTGATACAGTCGCTATATTAAGAGCTTTTTAGAACTGAAATTACCGAAGTTAACCATAGTAAAAGGTATTACAAGATGATTTAATAACAATTTAAATTTTCTAATGAATAATGAGATGAATGAGTTAAAAATAAAAAATCTGTCTCCCCACAAACATAAATAGAAAAGGGTGAGCTATATATAAGAAATTGCCAGATATGGAAATAGATTTGTCTGCTGCTATTATTCATATATAAGATAAGTACAATGTGAGACAGTACAATCGTTTGTGTGACATGGCATCCAATTTGAAGGCATTTAAGTATATAAAAGTTCTAAGATTTAGGTTTTTCAACTTTAAATTAGTTTCTCAATTAACTTTACAATAATTTTTTCTAACCGATTAATCCTTATATTTTTATGAGTTTATTTGGTTCACATATTATTACTATAATTTTTTCTAATCTATTAATCCTTATAATTTTATGAGTTTAATTAGTAGTTTAACGTACTAAGCTTTAAATCAATTACCAATTTAGTTATTGATTTAATTCATATATAGTTGATTTTAACATTACATAATTGGTGTAGTCATTCAAGGAAGAGCTTAAGTAGACCCGCATCAGAGGCGGAGCCATAATTTAAAATTAGTGGCTTCGGAATTTTATTCCTTCTGAGTTATTAAGTTCTAAATTAATAATTTGTATATATTCAATGACTTAAAGACAAATACAGAGTTTGGACCAAAGCAAGTGGGTTCGATCAAACCCACATCGGAAGCTCTAGCTCCGCCCCTGCGCATGGTTATGGTAGCCTAAACATACTCAAATGTACATGTAAAATCACCGAAAAGTATCAAGCATTTAATACTCTTGGAGCATTTAAAAGAATCTAAAAATAAATTACATCTAGTACTACTAATCAGTAATTACAATCTTAGAAATAAAATTATTTAAAATATGTTTGAAAAAATAGTATACTAAAAATTAGCCAGTCAAACCCTCAGTGCTGAAAAACTTTTCTCTAGTTATTAATGAGCAATGGTTGAAAAAAAATTCTGATTTTTTTTTCCAAATCTTGCAAAAACAAAAAACAAAAAGAAAAATCAACTTGAATTAAAGCAAACTCCTGAATATTCACAAGTCTAGTAATGTGTCTTAAGCTAGCTACTTGTATACTATTCCTAAGCATCACTATTAATTGCACGCAGAAAAAAAATAAAGAACGTCTCATGGATAATTTTCCAATAATAATTACAACTTATATAAACAGATCCTCCAAGCATAATGTCTTTGACCGTTCATAATAGTAATGTACACAAGTAACTATACTGTTAAAGTTACTTCTGAAAAGGAGGTCGACATAGTCAGAGAGCAGCTAAAAGGCTGCAAATGTGTCAGCTACTGGGACCCGGTGGTTCAGCAATTTTATGATTATTTTGTCCGGATAAGGAAACGTACAATACACAATGCAATTTAGCACCACAGGATTAAAGCACAGTTGCACATGAAATGTCAGAATTACCCTCCGTCGGCAAGAAGGGATGTCGACGGAGAGCTGCTTCTGCGCTCTTCTATATAAGTAGAATATATCTGGACAATTTCCCAGAGCCCACTTGTGGGATTTCACTAGGCTTGTTGTTGTTGTTTGCTTATCTATCGCATTAAGTCTAGAAATGTTCATTAAGCAAATGACCACTTAAAAGCACTTTCATATAAGGAATGTTATGTAGGCTATTAGAGAAAAATTAATCTGGAAGCGCTGCTAGGAGAAGGGGGTAAAGTAGCCTATTGGCCATGAGAGAAACAAGTTATTGAAAAAACCTGCTGGGTGGGATTGTGCGGAAGCAATGACTACCAAGATTTTGAAGCTGCTATTTGTATGATACAATATATTAATGAATTGGTCATGCCATCAAGATACCCAGAATTTTGAGAAAGACAAAATTTCAACGAAATTTTTGACACCTAAAAATTATTAACTTCCTTTTACTTAAATTATTCCAACTTAAGATACTATTTGAAAAGAAGAACAAACTGTGTTGTCCCCCTCCTTTTCCTATAGGGGAAATGCAAAGAGACATAAGAGACCACTGATAGAAGAGAGTCATGCCAAACTATAGCCGTGAAGAAAGAATACCTGGGTGCCACTTCCATTGTCGCTTCCGTCCCGGTCATCCAGATCAAAGCTCCCATTCTCAGCTTCATCATTGCTGTCAGTGTTATTCAACGATCCTTCAACACTTTTAGATTTCGTAGACTTCTGAGTCTGTATGCCACTTTCACTTCCGCTTCCACTTGACTGAGGAGAGGATGAGAAATCAATGCAAAATGGGTTACTCAATGTGCACTTCCTGCTAGTGTCTTTCTAAGACAACATGAAGAGAAGAGGTCTACAAGAATGACAGGTTAAAAAATTCCAGTTTCAAGAGGAGTCAAATAAGGTGCTTCCAAACCAAGGATCAGTGCCGAGGTTTAGGAGGGCATTCCGTAAAGTTCCAGTTACAAATGAAGATGACTGCATAAACTTACACTATGGCATTTCCTCCAAACATGCTGCCAGAGATTTTTTAGCTCATTCTTTCGAATAGGTTTCACTAAAAAGTCAACCGCACCCTTTGACAAACACTTAAAGACGATACCCATAGAGTCATTAGCAGACATCACTGCACACAAAACTCATCAGGTGTAGCACTTAAAAGTATCATATTGTCAAAATATTAAGCAACATTTGAATATTAGTAAGCAAAATAAATATGTGGGAATGATACTCACTAATCACCGGAACATTCTTGCGAGTTTTGTGATTCGTAATCTTTGACAAAAGACCAATGCCTGACAAATATGGCATGGCCACCTCCGTCAGAACAAGATCAACATGGTTAGCTAGATCTCCTAGAATCCTCCATGCTTCAAGGGCGTTTCCAACAGCTGTAACTGCCATTATTTCATCGTAATAGATTTGATAAGAATATCAACAAGACCGAGAACAAATCAAGAATATTAAAAATAAGCAAGTCCTGATTCTCTCTCAAACAATTTTGAGCTTCAAAAATCGTAAGAGATATCCACGAAAAGAAATATTATCTGAGAACTAGAATTTTGCCCTCTTAACTAGTACGTACTCTCTTATGCATATTACCTGCTTCAATTTGCAAGCACGCCAACTTACTTGGCAAGTAAACACATAAGAAAAGAGAGTAATGGAAGCAAATGATGGTTGGGGCTCAAGTGCTCCTCTCAGAGCATCAAGTAATAGCATGAACTAAAGAAGCATAAAAGAGACGCATAATGTCTTCTTAAGTTTTGTGAATAAAAGAGATGCACATATTTGTTCTCAAGTAAAGCTGCACATATATAGATTACTTGTACATATAGTAGGAAATTACTCCATCCAGATCCTTTGACAAGGGAGATTTTGAAGGACAAGTATTATAATTATAGTGTAGCTTCCACTGAGGGAAGATAACCTTCAAACTATGATGCATATAACAATAGTTAGTACTACTACACCTCAATCATGAACAAATTGGGATTGGTTATATGAATGATCACTGACCATATCGCTTTATTTCAGCTCAGCTCAAACCAATATTATACAAAATAAAATAGAAAAAAGAAATAAAAAGTACCAGAAGTTCCTTATGTTTTCTACTGGCATATAAATTTCAGACAAGATTAAAGGACTTCTAGAAAACACAAGACCTAAAGCAGATGCACTAACATGACCAAAACATACTTTGAACTAATTAGTATCACCTATATAGAAGGTTGACACAGTATAAATCCATCTCAAACAATATTCGCTCATTTTATCCTTTAAGTGCATCACTTGCATCTTATACCAAATGTAATCACTTTTAATCTTGCATAATTTTGTATGACCACGTACCAATATCACCAAACTAATTTTGTTTGATATCTTTAGCGGCCCAACATTCACTCCAGGGTTATACTGGTCTTATAATCGTTTCATAGAAGAGAAAGGTATCCTTCTATCACATAAAACTCCGGTAGCACTTCTCTATTTCAACCATCTTATTTTGATTTTATGTGTAATATTTTCATCCCCCTTACCATTCTCTTGAAGACTACATGCAACTGATGCACCTTCTCCTTAAATCCTCTACACAATC
Organism: Nicotiana attenuata; assembly: GCF_001879085.1. NCBI lineage: Eukaryota > Viridiplantae > Streptophyta > Magnoliopsida > Solanales > Solanaceae > Nicotiana > Nicotiana attenuata. The sequence continues at coordinate 54,605,907 of NC_031993.1, forward strand.
CTCATAATCTAGGTTGATCGGACTCATCAGTTTCGATGTCGCACCCGTGTCGACACGTCACCGGCGCTGGTGTAGGTGTGGAATCCGTACTGGATATGGTCAATGAATTTTGGGTACTTTGACCAAAAGCTAGGGAGGAATTCGAGACAAGATACAATTTGATTTCTGAAATCAAGACAAAAGTTAGAGTAACTCTGATGTATGCCATCGTTGGGGAAGGCCTTGAATGGATCTTGCAGTTCATACTTCTTCATTCCCTATTTTTTCTTTTTTGAGAGAGAAGAAGAAGAGAGCTTTAAAGAGGGACTTGAGACACATGAGCATTCAATGAAGGGAATCGGGGAAATTTCAGGGGTATAGAGTTCAAAAATGAGACTTGCGTTTATCCATTAAAAAATCGTGGACTTTTTCTCCACTATAAGCAAATCAATATAGTGAAAGCTTGACACATTGCTAAGTCTTCAAGAGATATATTTCTATGAGAATTAGAGTTCCAATGCAAAATTATATAGTAAATGAAAGATAACTATGCAAAAGTTATTTCTTATAGTATTAATATGTCTCGTAGTTTAGGCAATACTTTTATAATTCTATTTTTTGATAATTGAATTATTTTTAGCCGAATCCTCACACATGTATCCCCGAATCTTAAATTTAGATTATGAAGGATTAGATCTCTAGATCCGCACCTGTATCGTACACCCCACCTGAGTCCGAGCAACTTAGCTTACGACTATATATTCTGAAAACTAGAGCTGTCAATATGGGTCGGGGCGGGTTAGCCCAGCCCAGCCCGCATGGGCTTTAGCAATTGACGAGCTGGGTTGGGCTGGCCCACCATTTTGATGGGCCTTATAATGGTTAGCCCACCCCAGCCCTATATGGGTCACGGGCCACCATGGGTCGGCCCATCATTTTTTAAAATATAACTTCATATTTTTTAAAGTTCTAACCTAAAAAAAGATAAATATTTAAAAGTTAAAAAATATCTTATTGGAAAAAAATCGCAAAACTTAATAACTTTTATACTATTCCAATATACCACAATAAACACTAAAAAAGTAAAAGACAAGACTATATTTCATTCCCTAAAAGTCAGAACTCAAAATAAACTATTCAAGAGAATGTCCATGACGCTTATGGATATCTAACACATCATCTTCATCAAACACATTTGAATCCGCTTGTAACAAGGTTGTCTTAGCATCTTCACTTTCATCTACATCTACGATTCATATGCTATATTAATTAGTTAAATATTAAGAATAATAAAAATTAAAAAACTAATAATACTCAAATTCACATAAAAAAGAATTACCAGTTTGAGTTTGAAAAAAGTCGTGCAGCCAATTCGAGTAGTAACAAGTGTTTGGACATTTTCATGATGGATGCAACTTCTACACTTTGTCAGAACACGCCCACCAATGTTAAATGTTGATTCCGATACTACAGTGGTAATAGGAATACTAAGTACATCACGCGCCATCACTAAAAGATCCGGATATTTTCTAGAATGGTCCTTCCAATAATCTCTTGAAACTTCTCAAGATCAAGCTTTGGTTCCTCTAAGTAAAGATCCAATTCTGACTTTCCATCGCTAGAAGCAGTATACGTTTTATATTTTATATATTTTAAATAAATATTTTTATTAGCCCCACGGGCCGGCCCAGCCCAGCCTCATTCGAGCCCCACGAGCCACGGGCTTACTCAAGCCGTGCTTAAAAGCCTCGTTTTTAAATGGGCTTCAAAAATTCTAGCCCAGCCCTGCTAAATTACAGGTTGGGTTGGGCTGGCCCAACGGGCCAAGCCCATATTGTCTCTCTTCACATGCTCGAACCATCTCAGCCCCGATTCCCGCAACTTGTCCTCCACAGAGGCCACTCCCACCTTGTCCCTAATAACTTCATTCGTAATCTTGTCTTTCTTGGTATGTACATGCATCTATCTCAACATCCTCATTTCAGCTACTTTCGTCTTCTGGACATGGGACTTCTTGACAGGCCAACACTCAGCCACATACAACATAGTCGGTCTAACCACCACTCTGTAGAACTTGCCCTTAAGTCTAGGTGACACATTCTTATCACATAAAACCCCCGAAGCGAGTCTCCATTTCATCAACCCCGCTCCAATTTGATGAGTAACATCCTCGTCAATCTCCCTGTTGCCTTGAATAATAGACCCAAAATACTTGAAACTATCTCTTTCGGGGATGACTTGAGTATCTATCTTCACTTCCATTTCTGCTTCGTGCATCACATCACTGAACTTGCACTCCAAGTACTCTGTTTTCGACCAACTCAACTTGAAACCTTTAGACTCGAGTGTCTGTCTCCAAACTCCCAGCCTAGCGTTAACTCCGCCTCGCATCTCGTCGATCTGAACTATGTCATCAGCAAATAGCATACACCATGGCACCTCCTCTTGTATGTGTCGCGTCAGCACATCCTACGCTAGGGCAAACAAAAATGAGCTGAGAGTCGATCCCTTATGCAACCCCATCTCCACTAGGAAATGATCCGAGTCTCCTCCCGCAGTCTTTACCTAATTTTGCTCCCTCGTACATGCAGAATCTCTCATCGAATATGGAATTTCATTCTTAACATTCTGAATATTTGATGGTTCATGACAAGATCTACAGACTTCCTCTTTGCTTGACACAAGAAAGACTTGACTAATTTTTCTTCTAAACCTGGAATCAATTGTACATCCTTGTTTAGCTTTTGATGCAACAAGACAAGGGCATATTTGTTGGAGTCGGATGCTATGATTGACTTTCTCAATTTACAACATTTTTTGTAATATCCTTACGCTTTTGGATGTACTTCTATCCAGCATTCCATTTATGTTGTTTGTTACAACAATTTCTTCTTACTTCAATATCAAAAGAAAAAGACCAAGAGTTGATCGGGCTCTCAACTTTGTAGTTCTTAAAACAAAGTGCCTTCAAGACATATATTGAAAGAGTGGGTGCACTGGGAGGAAAGAAAATTCCAGGTGAAACACTTGATAAATATGAAGGTTTCAAGAAGTTGAACACACACCTCACCAAAAGTTAGCTAACATTTTTTTCAATTGGTCAAGAACTCCCTCAGAAACTGAGCCTCAAGGAAACCCAAAGTTTTCCAATAAGATGAAAAGCAATAAATTCATTAGATGGTCAAGAACTCCCTTCGAAACTGAGCCTCAAGGAAACCCAAAGTTTTCAAATAAGTTGAAAAGCAATAAAGTCATTACATGATGATACTGCTTTACATAAGAGTAAATGTTTTGAACGAGAACAAACAATTTTATAAGAGGAGAGAGAGAGAGAAAAAAAAAGATTAGAGAGTGTGTCCAACTTCTCTCTTGAATTCAGGTTTGGTCTTTTTCGTCCGCAAGAAGTTCGTTTTGGCATCTGATTATAATTTTATGTTTTTCATTAATCATTTTTTCAACCACGAACATCTGGACAAACGGGTAGAAAGGAGAAGGAACTACGTCAGAAAATTGTCGATCAGCACAAGGATACTTTATGGCCTTATAGGCCTTACTAATGATTATCACAACAACCAAGAGCACCAGTAACAAGTATAACGGATAGAGTCAGAACTGCCACACAAATGCTCTGTGATACAAAACTTCATGTTCGTGAGAGCTTAGCTATTGCGCAAGACAGAGGAATCGGAGAAACAAAATTATCATCTCTGAATTCTCCTATGACATAGGCCAGGTAGGTTTTGCATGAAATAAACAAATTAGAAGGCGAAACTTCTTAAGAGTAAGCATTAGGAAATTCTGCGCATGCGGTTAAAACAAGAAGATGGCTCGGGGAAGGGCTAAGGTCAGAGTCAGAATAGGAACACAATACAAACACTACAAGACAGAACATTGAATAAGCACCAAGAATTTATGCGCATGCAATTAAAGCAAGAAGATGGCTCGGGGAAGAGTTAAGGTTAGAATAGGAACACAATACAAACACTACAAGACAAAATATGGAAGCTCTTTGAAGTTGTCAGGCAAGAATTTTGAAAGTTGTCACCAAGAAATTCCAACATGCACTGATTTCAGAAAATGGATACACAACAACGGGAGGGTTACTGGGTGAAGGTGCTCGAAATGGACGGTCTAGATTTCTCTTTGAGTTCCTTCAAAAGAGGAATCTTGAAGGATTAGTGTGGACAGTTTAGACAGGTGGTAAAGAGTCAGCAGCAGCAGTGTGGTGATAAAGCACCAGTGCTGGATGGTTAACCAATGGGTTTCTTCCAAACTGTTGGTCAAACGTAAAATGCGTTTTCCTGAAGATTATTGAATTCATCCATCAGCAAGGGAGATTTGAGAAAAGTTTTTGTTGCTACTTGCTTAGCATTAATTCCCAAAAAGAAGAATGCCAAAGAACTTGTAGATATTATATCCATTGGTATAATTAGGAGCCTTTACAAGATAGTTGCCAAACTACTTACAGAAGCCTTTCAAGATAGTTGCCAAACTACTTACAGAAAGAGAGATCCCCAAGTTAATCTCCAGAACACAAATGGCTTTTTGAGAGGAAGACAGATAATGGGTGCAGGCTTAATAGCAAATGGGCAAATTGATTTTAGAAAGGAGGGAGAACCAAGGGATTATGTGTAAGATCATCAAGAAGGCGTATAATCATATAAATTAGGACTTTTAATAGATCTTCTTGTAAACCCGGCATTCTCGTATTCAGTTGTTTACAATCATGTTGTATTTCAATTTTTCACATTCTTCTGAGTATAATAGATGGTTGGTATACTAGATTCTTCCGGTGATGGTACACTGCATACTAATCTACTTCACTGTATAAAACAAAAAAGCATAGTCAAAGACTAGGTTTCTGTCTTTTGACCGAAAAACTAAACTTACATAAAATACTTGACAACTCCTGAGTGAAATTTCAAAAAAAAAAAAAAAAAAACAGTGCTTTTAAATGACACAACCGACTTTTGCATGAAGATGAATTAGCTGGATAGTTTCATCAAATATTTCACTACAAGGATTGTGGTAAGGCATGCCCTCTATAAAATAAGCAGATGACTGGATAAGGATTGTGTCTGGACATGGACTGGGATAAGTACATAAAATAACAAACTTATCATGTTGTTCAAATACTATCACAAATATAATAATAAAACTATTATGCTCTCATCTATTTTCTGGTTATTGGTTATTGTTATCGTTTTTCATCTATTTTTAGTTCTTAGAAAAACTGTAATTATTTCTATGATTTTCTGTTGATGGTACTGATATATTGTCTCTTTTCGTCTTCTTAAGTCAAGGGTCTATCAAAAACATCATCTCTACTTCCTCAGGTTAGGGATAAGGTTAGGGATAAAGTGTGCATACACACTACCCTCCCCCGATCCCACTTGTGAGATTTTACTGGGTTGTTGTTGCTCTCTCATCTGACGTTACAAGAGTATGGCCTCCAACACACTACATTATTTGGGATCAAATCGGGTTGTATTTCTTATTAAATCTACAAGATAATCCGGAATTTCTTATTCCTTACATTGTCAGTTCAAACTAAATTTTACAGCAAGAAAATAATATCTAAAGTAAGATTGTTCAGTAACTCCGTCCAGGAAACATTGACAGCTCAAAACATCAGGAAAGGAAAGGAAAAGGAAGTATATTTAGTTTCACTTGATGTTTGAGTAAAATTTCAAGTGTATATTTTAGAAACGTAAAAATTTAATGTATCTTAGAAGCCAAGAAACTTCATAAAACCTTTAACTCAAGACTAACAGCTGTAACATCAAAGTTCAGCACGAGAGTGACCTGAAACATAAAAATTCATTAACAGGAAAAGAGATGGCAACACCAAGTTTCTGTTACAAAGCTAATATCAACTTATGCAGATGTTATGTGCACACACACACCAAACATTGATAGAAGAAAAGTTGCCTCCGCTGAGGTACTCATGACAGTTTTAGGAAAAGCAAGCAATAAGAACAAACCTTCATAGCTGCAGTTTCGAAGCAATGCACTAACAACATGACGAGTTGAATCATCATTTTCCACCAGCAAAACCTTGAGGGATCTAATTGGAAGAAAACGGTCCCACCTAACCAAAGGCCCTTGAGGCTGTTGCTGCTGTGTTTGTAGAACAGCCTGCACATGTACCAAATCCCTCTGTGTTTCGTTCCCACCTTCGACATCCTCATTAATCCTTGACTCATCTTCCTCTGAAAGCCCCTGTCCTTCACCAGTAATTCCATCCCTCACTCCATTCTGGCCATCCTGTATGCTATGACAATTGAGTTCCACCAACCCTTTAGTTGGGGGACCATTTGAGTCCATCCGAATTCCTCTCATCAACCAGATTCAAAAAGTCCAATGATGAATAAGGCAGCAGATTGAGTCGGTGCAAAAACGTCTAATTTAGAAGAAAAGTTGCACATAACGTTGTCTTCAAGTACCAACCTTTCAATGAAAGGGCTCTTCAGCAAGTCCTTAACCAAAATGCATGAATGTCAACATTTTATTTATAAACAACTGATAAATGGAACATACATGGGGATAAATAATCAAATATCCAACTAATGCGCTTTACTTTACACAAAAAAGCATGTTTCTTAGACTATGAAAAAACATTTACAAAATGGAACCCCAAAGAAAACCTACACCAAGTACGCTCAACCTTATGCACCCAACAACAACCTCCTCTCCCGGTCACCCCTGCCTACATTATCATCAGAATAAGCTCATCTTTAATTGATAGAGAAAGCTTTCAATTTTATATCCTCGAACTTGGGCCTAATCACGAATCACAAGCTTCTTATTTTTACAACAACAGCTACGCCTAAGTCCCAAACAAGGTGGGGTAGACTATATGAATTGTGATTCTTTATTTTTTTTAAACCAACTATGCCTAAGTCCCAAATAAGTTGGGGTCAACATCATGAATCCTCACTGACCACATTACTCCTTAGAACTCATCTCATGTAAATATTATACACATAGAAGCTTCATATAATTATTATCATTATTAATAATATTTGAGATGGATTTATAAACAGAACTATACTTTATAAAATAAATAATTATCGATCACAAGCTTCCATTGAATTGTAAAAGCAACTAATTACGTTTCTTCTCCATTAGGCAGCAAAAAGTGAACTCAACTGAATAGCAACATAAAACTTAACTGTGCTGGGTTGAAATCTCGGTGCTTTCCGTTCACATGAGAATCGAACAATCAAGCTAAAATCAAGATCTCAAATACAAAAACAACTTCCTCTATATGAAACAATGCATCTCATCTTCCAACAAAATTCACAAAAACTCAATATACAAATCCATTACTCAAATCCAAGCTTTAATCCATTTTCCAATTTTAAAAAGAAATAGAAACGAAACCCCAAAAATAGAAGGGGAAAAAAAAAGAGAACAAATCAAAGTCAACAATTTTTCAGAGAATAAACACTGCAAATCCTCCAGAAAATTACCTTATGGACCTCATTAATGAGAAAGAGAAGCTTCCACTGATACTGTCTACTACTGCAATCGGTTCACAAAAAAAGGGCTCCCAGAAAGTTGACGAACAAATTTGTGTATAAAGTCCAAATTCTATTACTTCAACCCACTATTGTAGACTCATTTTCTTCGAATTTCTTCTTCTCCTAGGGTTTGCTTTTTATGGGGGAAAAAATATAAATTTGTTAAGGGATTTTTGGAGGTCTTTTACTGGTTGAGAAACGGCGATAGGCTAAAGCAAAAGATGAGAGAGAAATTTAGAAGGTAAGATATTATATTCGTGATGACGTGGCTGTGTAAGAGGCCAGGCGAGATGCCACGCAGGAGACACGTCGGAGTGAATTGTTTGACGTGGAGGTAAATCAAAATACGGGCGCTGAATTAAGTAGGGCGGATCTATTTGATTTCTCTCGGATCCGATAAAGGGACACGTGGCTGCCTGTGTGACTAGTTTTATATTTGGGGTAATTTTTTTTAGTGGAGGAAGAGGAAGTCGTTTTCGACTTTCGAGAAAACTTAGCTGGACCCCACATGGCTGTTTTTGACTAATGACGGAGTATGTCATTATGAAATGACGATTTTGTCCTAGTTTCTTTTCCTCGCTTCCCAATTTTAATTGGATAATGTCCGAGTCAGCAAAAAAATATCTAGAGGTTTTGTTGCAGCCCCATATTAGCATGAACGTGTTTTCCTTTTTCCTGGGTAAATGAGCGTGCCACAAATTCACTAGCCAGCGAAAAAAAAATATGAGATCATTTTTTTCCTTTTATAGAAATATATTTTGTGATCAAACATCAAACGATGACTTATTGTCTACAAATATTTTTTCAAAAGATAATCGTACCAAACACATCTTAAGTCCTACTTGTAAAGATTTTTACAATCTGCAAATTCCATTTTCAATGTCCCTATTTTTTTTCCTTCTTACATAGTTGTCATATATACGCAGTCTTGCCCCTATCGTAAAAGAGCAGAGAAGATGTTACCAAAAGACTCTCGGCTAAAAAAAAGATTAAAAAATATAAGTCCTAACTGCTATCTAAAAGGAAAATTTTAGAAAGAGTATAACAATTGTGAAAAAATAGGTGTCCTTTTCTTTTACACATCACCAAGCATTAATCTGAATTATGTTAACATTGTGATGAAATTAAATTTATGTTAACATAGTACTCTTCAACTCATTATTGAGATAATTAAATTTATTATATAAAGTGCTCGCTCCAATGTAACTTACTTTTTCCTTGTCCTCTCGCCTCTCCTTAGCCTCCATGGGACCCTCGTCACCCAAGGGATAAAGAGCTGATTGTGGATTATGACATAGTGATAATTATGTGATTAACAGGAGGGTGGGAGAAAGCTAATTGAAAGAAGATTAGTGCAGATTGTACTAAAAATAACTACATATCCTTTTGGTCAAAATTTTAAAAAATATATATTTCAACCAAGTATAGATATTTACAACTGCTAGTTTATGTGGACTCTCGAACTAGGCCACAAAGCTAAGTACTAAGGGGCTTTTGCTTCTATACCCGATTTTGGAGTTATAATTGAACCTATACCTACTTGGCAAAAAAAATTGCAAGCCTACCCATTTTACGATCAACTTCAAATTTATCGAGTCTAAAGTTTAAAAAAATTAGTCTGAAGTAAAAAAAATTGCATTTCAGATGCACTTAAGCCAAATAGGTCTCAAGTGTAACCAATGATTTCATGCACTTAAGGCCAATAAGTCTGAAGTGAAAAATTACACTTCAGATGCACTTAAGACCAAAAGGTCTGAAGTGTAACAAACGTTTTCCTACATTTACGACCAATAAATCTGAAGTGAAAATTTGCACTGCAGATGCACTTAAGGCCAAATAGGTCTCAGTTGTAACCAATGATTTCATGCACTTAAGGCTAATAAGTCTGAAGTGAAAAAAATTGCACTTAAGATGCACTTAAGGCCAAAAAATTAAAGTGCAACAAACGTTTTCCTAACTTAAGACCAGTAAGTCTGAAGTGAAAAATTATACTTCAGATTATGGCTGTCCAACGGGACGGGCCGGCCCGTCCCGTCCCGCGTCCCGTCCCGGTCCCGCCCCGTCCCGTCCCGTCCCGCTTCAAGTTAAATGGGATGGGCCAATATTAAACGGGACACGGGATGGGACGGGACGACCATTTCGTCCCGTTTGTCCCATCCCGTTTCGTCCCGTCCCGTCCCGCGTCCCGCCAGTTTTTTTTTTTTGAAAAACTATCCGTTGGGCAACGGCTTAAATGGCAAAAATAGTCGTTGCNGTCCCGCTTGTCCCGTCCCGTTTCGTCCCGTTTCGTCCCGTCCCGAGTCCCGTCCGCGTCCCGTCCAGGTTTTTTTTTTTTTAAAAACTAGCCGTTGGGCAACGGCTTAAATGGCAAAATAGTCGTTGCCAACGGTCCAACAGCCCTACACCCCAAACACCCTACCCCCCCCCCCCAAACTTTTAATATAACCCCTAAGTTTATTAAATTACACTTTGGCCCTATTTTCTACTATAAATACCCCCCATTCTTCTTCATTTTTTTCCACAAAAAATCAATCTTCTCTCTCAAATCTCTTACATTCTAATATTCTATCTATATTTTATATTATTCTCTCAATTTTGTTACTATCAAGTATCAAGTATCAACTATCAAGTGTCAAGTGATATCTTTCAAGTTTCAACTTTCAAGTATTTGGGCAAATTTTTTGGAGCAACTTTCAAGCTTCAAATTAATTCGTCAAGTAGTTGGAGCAATATTTCGGGCAATTTCTTCAAGTTTCAATATAATTTTTGCGTATCATTTTAGTGCTTAATTTTTGTGTTTACTTTACGTGTTATATTTTCGTATTTCATTTGTGTGTTTAATATTTGTGTTAGCTTTTTTAATTTAGTTTCGTATTTAAATTATCGCACCTAAAAATGTATTTGGTATTTTTTAAAAAAGTAGTAAAAAAAGTAGTAAAGGTGAAAGTAGTAGTAATCCTAATCCTAACCCTTCTCCTAGACCCCTAGAGTTAGAAAGCATATTGATGAAATGACTCATGTTGATGAAACTTCATTTTCTCAAACCCCCACATTTTATGATGTTCATGTCGGAGAACAATTAGATCATGAAACTTTACAAAGACAATTTGGCAATGATATTTTTTTTGAGGATGAAGAAAATGAGGAAGAAGAATTAGATGAAACACCCACTAGTCCCGCAACACAAGCTCCAACTCAGAGTCAATCTCAGTCTGGAGCTTTACCCCCTGTACCCCCTGTAAGGGGTAAGCCTAAGGTTGAACGTCCCAAAACATCACTTGTATGGAATTTGTTTAAACATGATAAAGTCAATCATCGTGCTATCTGTGAAAAATGTAAGCAACAATTTGCACACTCAGTAAGTGGTGGAAGGGGGGGTTTAACTAGACACTTAAGAAGTACTCACAAAGATTTATGGATACAAGCTAACATAGAAGCCGGAAAAAATTACTAGATCCTACCACTCAGNTTTTTATTTTTTTAAAACTTTTTAGTATTAACAACAAAATTTCAAAAATTTATTTACACAATTCAGAATGAAAGAAAATAAAGGTTATAAAATATATATTCCACGCACGTAATACCTTTATTTAAATAATTATTTTTATATAACGTGCATGAAATATATATTTTACAACCTTTATTTTCTCTCATTCTGAATTGTGTAAATAAATTTTTGAATTTTTGTAGTTAATACTAAAATTATTATAACTAATAAATTATTCTAATTAATTTTTTTACTATGCTCATTTGTTATTCCGGTATTATATATGCTTAAATACTTTTTATGTTTTTAATTTATAAATAATATTTATTTATTCTATAGGTCCATAATATAAATTAAAAAGG
>NC_031993.1:54617275-54684566 GCF_001879085.1 Nicotiana attenuata
CGTAGTCCTAATGGTTGTGATTATTTAACTGTTACATGTCATTGGGTTGATCATCACTGGAACTTGCAAAAACGTATTATTGGTTATAAATTTGTTGATTCAAAACACACTGGAGCATATATTGCAACTACTGTTCTACAAATACTTGATTTTTATGGACTCGTTAATAAAGTTCTAACTATCACCTTAGATAATGCTTCTGCTAACACAACCGCGGCAAATAGCTTAAAATCTAGACTTTGTCCAATTAATCCAACAATTTTTCATGTTAGATGTGCATGCCATATTTTTAACTTGGTTGTAAAAGATGGTCTTAATTTTTTTTCTAATGCTTGTAGTAAAATACAACATGCTTGTGGCTATATTTTTCGTGCTCATAAACAAAGTAGAATTCGTGAATTTGCTCAACAATGTGCTAGTGCTGGCCTTCCATTTAGAAAAGTTCCAAAAGATATTTGTACTAGGTGGAAGTCTACTTATGAAATGCTTACAGTTGCTTATGATTATCGGGTGCCCATCCAAAAGGTATTTAATATGCATAATGCTTACCCTGTTGATCAAATTGTTGATTCTGATTGGGATGAGATCAGAGAGCTTACTAAATTTTTAGAAAAATTTTATTATGCTACAAAACAATTTTCTGGTATATATTATCCTACTATTACACAAATATTATGGTATATTTGTGGAATTTCTATTGTATTTGGTAAGTATAAAAAAATTCAACTTATGCACCAGCCATTAAAGAAATGATTTTAAAATTAAAAAAGTATTTTTTCCCTATTCCCGAAGTTTATTTAATTTCTACACTACTTAACCCATCTTTAAAACTAAGAGGTGCAAAGGGGCTTGTTCGTAAAATTTATGAGAATTTAGAAATTCAAGAAAATGAACAACCATCTCTCGAAAACTGCCAAGCTAGCATATATTCTTATGCTAGATCAATGTTTGATAAATATAAATCTATGGATACAACTAGTACTGAAAATGCTCCTTCTACTTCTAATGCTAGAGATTTCCGTCTTATTCAGAGATTGGATTAATTCAGAAAGAAGAAATCTTGGTTTTGAAAAACTAACCACTAGGGAAGAAGAAGAATACAATGAGATACTTACCACTGGGAGCGATGAAGGCACGGAGCTCATGGAACATCAATCAACATTGCCAATTCCAGTAGAATGTCCAAGAGATATTATTGATAAGTTACAAAGAAGCTATATAGGAGCTTACAAATATTAGTATGATAATTTGTAATTGGCTACTAAGAGGCCTAGTTCAAACAGAACCCTTCCTAGAAGGTGGCTGCGTAGAATAGGTGCTCTTCAAAAGAATTATATTTGTATTTGAGATTTGAAAGTTCTATTAATAAAATAAAAGGCTCTAAGCGATGAATTATTTTTATGAATTGTCTTAGTTACTTAATAGTTAATACTTTGAAATTATATTAAATAAATTATAACTCTATTATAAATTTATATTTACTAGATTATTTCATTACAAGTCTTTTATTTTAATATTTTACAATTCTTTACTTAGTTTTCTAAATTTCTTTTTAACATAGTAACATTTAAGTTTATTAAATAAGTCAAAAATCTAGCCGTTGCAAACTTTAAAAACATAGTAATTTTCAAAAAACTAGACGTTTTTTTATTAAAAAAAATACACTTAAGGCCCACGAACCCGTCCCGTCCCGTCCCATCCCGTCCCATCCCGTCCCATCCCGTTTGTTAGCGGGACGGGATGGGACGACCGTTTCGTCCCGTTTGTCCCGTCCCGTTTCGTCCCGTCCCGCCACCGTCCCGCTTAAATGTCGTCCCGTCCCGTCCCGTTAATTTCGTCCCGTCCCGTCCCGTTGGACAGCCATACTTCAGATGCACTTAAGGCCAAAAGGTCCGAAGTGCAACTAACGTTTTCATGCACTTAAGGCCGAATGGGCCTGAAGTGCAAATTGCCCATAAACAGAAATTTGTTTTTCAAATTTTTACAATCCAATATACGATTTAATACCTAAATCTACTCCAAATGAGCTCAAATTTAAATCATAACCTCCAAATATCATCAAGAACAAACCCCAATCATCAATTTGTCAAAATAACAATAAAATCTAACGAACCCAATTTGCAATTAAGAAAAAGAAGAAGAAACACTAAGCAATAGTAAAAAATAAAGCGCCACAACAGCTCGCTACTATAAAATATCATAAAATGCCTTAAAATATGTTTACAAACACCATATAAAATCACTGTCACCCGAAGAAGAAGAAGAAGAAGAAGGAGGAGGAGGAGGAGAAGAAAAAGGTTTGAAATTGTTTAAAAGAAGGTACAAGTTAAAAAAAGATTTAAAAAATGGATATAGATTAAATAAGGACGACTAGATAGGACGCCACTACAATTTTTACAAGTACTACCCATCTAATTACATCAACAGCAAAATTGAAATTTTGTACTTTGGGAGGGGAAAAAATCAATCTTTCTACTAGTAGTTGTAATGAATGTGTTTCTAAGTTCTAAGGATAAGGATAAAAGTACTTTAAAAGCCCGTACAATACATTAAGCGAGGTAAGTACCCAACACATGAGTAATTTTCTTATGTTTATAAATTCAATTTTACATATAAATGTTTTCAAATATGTAAGTTTACTAAATTTATAATGTTCAACAAAATTGAGAACTAAATTAGAACTAGACAATTCGTGGAGTTTTAAGTGAAAAGGACAATTTTGGGTAAAAATAAGTATGCGAACATCTATCACAACCACAAAGAGCATCTCTTCTAGATTTAAAATTTTATGTTTATTAATAAAGAAGTTTAAAGAATTGGAACTAGAAATTATTCTCAAACCAATTGATTCAGTTTTACATAAACTAATTATTAGGAGAAATATGACATCTATTGCCATCCTTCATCCTCCATTCATTTAGCTTGAGCTTCATTGAAATTGCAATTGGAAGAGTATTAGACTCACCCTGTGATAAAGAAAAATTGTAGTCCATATGAAATTTACTTCAAACGGAACTTCATTTGAACTTTTCTATACTAAGTTATGGCCATTTGTTTGGACCATGCAAAATAATCGACAATGGACATAGGCAGTGGCGCAGCCACACTATGCTGAGGATGGTCGATAAAGCGATCATTTTTCGTCGAAAAATTATACTGCATATATAAGTCGAACACCATTTTATATGGTTATATATAATATTTGAGTACCCTTAATATAATTGAGTGAGGTAGTCCAACGGTCCAGAGTGTTCAAAATGATATATTGTTCATGGGTTCAAAGTTATCTGCCAATTTTGTTTCCCAAAAAACGGAGATCCAGTGTGGGTATAGTCTATTGACTCTTTTTCAATCTGATTTTTTCCATATAATAACTCTTAAAACTTAAGATTTATATAAAGACAAACAACTAATCTTTAAAGTAGTTTTTAATAATGTTTACCTCGAAAATACGAGTAACAATTGAATTTGATTTGTGGTTTTAAAGATATGTGATTTAGTTCAATACCAATTAATAATCAAGAAATATGAAGTAGAAATGGAAGAAATAAGTGAATCAAACCAATGTTACTCAGCAGTGGTGACCTCGAGCTTAATGACCTCGAGATGAACTAAGAGCAATAAAGTAAGGACAATAAATGTAAAGGACAATTCTGATGAATAGTAAGAGAGAAAAGTAGGATAGTATATTCTTGCCAATGATCAGATGATGTTACAAATGATTGGGGTCCCCTTTATATAATAGGGGAACCCTAAATAAGATATATTTCTATTTACAGTGAGGAATATTCTTGATACAGCTGTCTAACCGCCTAGTACGGAATCGTATAATCCTATTCCGGAATTTGCGCCATGATGTTGGGGACGTGGCAAGAATCTAGCTCATTCTGTTACAAATCCATAACGGTAGGAGTCGAGCATTCTTGACTTTGGTATTCCCCGCACTCCTATCTTTGGGCATTGCATTCCGTCCTCGAACTCAGTCTAGTCTGTCGACCTTGAACTCGAGCTTACTTGAACTCGGACCTAAGGCGATCCCTCGAGCCTGGGAAATCGGGTGTGTCTGATTTCGACCGTATACAGATAGTCTCCGCGTTTCTTAGAGCAAGGCGATAAGAAACGATTTGAACCTCGATTCTTCGGAGTCTCTAATGATGATGTCATTCCCGTGACGCGAGCGCTCGAAGTGAATGAAACGTCCCGTCGGTTCACTTTCCCAAAACATTAAATGCATGCCAGTAATGGTCGACCACTAGCGTTGCCGAACCGTCGTCGCTCATCCATAAATGCGAGGCTACTTCTTTGAATTGAAAACTTTACTCCTTCATTCGCATTTACATTGATCACCTCCCTTCTTCATTTTTTCCTCTCATCATCTATTTCCACCGCCCCTTCAAGCGCCGGAAAACACTAAGTTCTTGTAAAACACCACGCTCTGCTACCATCTGTTTTCTTTAGCTTAGAATTATGGCTAAAACTTCCAAAACAGTTCCCAGAAAAAGAGAAAGCATCATCTTCTTCTACCTCCCGGCCGGCCAAACCGTTGGTACCGCCGACTCTTTAGGAGATCACCCCCCGGTCCTTGTGTGATATAAAAGGACTTCAACATTGAGAATCCTCCCGATATCCCAGGCCGATGCGAACATGTATCTCGATATATTTGTTCGATATCGAAGAAGTACCTCAAAGCCATGAAGAGGGACTGCGGCTGGGGAGACGAGGTCCTGATTCAGATCCCGAGCCCCGAGGAAAGCATCACTACCCACGTGGAGGGTTTTTTAAGTGTTTACACTTACTTCTTTACACTGGGTCCCCTTGGTACGCTAGTGATCGACTTCTGCAAAACATACGAGGTCACCCTCGGCCAGATTCACCCCTCCTTTTGGCGTATCGTGATCATGCTGTGCTACTTTTCCAAAATGGCCGAGGGGTTGGAAATCACCCTCAACCATCTTATACGGTTGTATCAGCCCCAGTTGTTTCGAGGGCTTATCAAGCTACAACGTCGAACAAAGAAGCTAGCAACGATGAGGACAAAGATCGAGGCTGGATGAGCCGGTTCATCAGAGTAAGGACTTTGGATGTCATCCCCAGGGATGTCGTTCCCGGAGAAATGGAACTTTGATCGTAAGTGGAGTTCTTCTTCCCAATATCTATTCATATTCAGCTTCCGCATCTTATAGTGTCTTTGCCCTTTCTGCTTCCGAAAGTTAGTTGCCACCTCCTCCTCCTAGGATATGCGCAAATGGCGTGAATTATCGAGGGGCAAGTGGGAGGCCAAACATCATGGTAAATTCTCTTCCCAAGTTTCAGATATTTTTCACTTATTGGTGGCATCAACTCATTCATGTTTATTCGTGCAGGCATCGGAGATGTATCCGAAATGAGGCCAGCCCCGCCCGGGGAAAAGACTGCGTTCTCGATCTTGAAATCGGGGAATGACAGTAAAAGAAAGAGGGCTTGAAAGCCTGAAGATTCACAGGACGAGGGGACTCCTACTCGAAAGTCGAGGAGGAAACTTGTACATGCAGTTTTGGACTCCGCCACTCAATATCTAGAAGATGAAGAGAACGAGGGTGAAGAAACGGCGTTGGTGCCCCGAACTAGGAAACCAGTCGAGGCCGCCCAGCCCTCCGAACCTGAGATTTCATCTTATGGTGGAAGAGCTCCGGAAAAAGACTTGGGCAAAACCCTCGAGTCCCCGGAGATTGTGATCATTCCCTCCCCCCCCCTCTTCAATAAGTACGCTTGAGGGGATAAATGTTGAGAAGGTCGCAGCTAATCAGAGCGCCCCGAGTGAGGATCTCGGGGCCGTGATAATAGGTCACTCACCATCTTTACCAGCTTACTCCGAGGAAACCATAAAGGATGCTCAGGCTTTGCGAATACCCGACCCGAGCAAGGTCTTCAAAGAAGACCCTTTCCAGGACTATTTCAGCGGGGTCGACGATGCTGTTGACCTTAACGATGCATCCACCCTCTTTGAAGAGGACCAAAGTCTCCTCTCTCAGGTAAATGCTAACTTTCATTGTTGTAATTTTTTCTTTCCTTCCTTTCCTTTGACTGACATACCTTCGTTTCGTGTGTAGGCCATTGTCAAGTTTAGAGCTGAGTTGAGCCAATGTGAGGACGAGTTCAGGAGGGTTTCGGGTGAAGAGAAGGACCTGAGGTTCCTCTATGGCCAAAAGGAGGAGGAGCTTAAGGACCTTCGAGCCGAATTGGCCAAAGCTTGGAAAAACGAGACCGAGCTAGATGAGTAGGTAACTGTAATTTTAACAGAGTATGGTCTTTTTGGCCTTACTTCGGAGGCTAACACTTCGATGTCTCAGCTGCAGCAGAAGTTAGAAATGATTGGGCAACTCCGGGGCGAGGTTGATTGATCACGCCCAACTATGCATTATAAAAAGGACAATGCGGACGTTGCAAATATAACCCGAGTATTACGCTCAGGGTCGAATCCACAGAGAGTTAACCTATCAACCACTATCTTCAGACCCACTAATTCTTCAGAACCAGCTTTCCAAATATTCAAATCTCAGTTGAATGTTCTTTAACAACTACGCTTGCAAGTAACTAAATAGCTGTAAACTAAACTAATAAGGTTGTAAGCAATTATGATAAAAAGCTAAGGCAATGATTTCCCCTATTGATGGAATCCCTTCTGTTTATGCTCATACAAATTTACCAACACATCTCTCTCAATCATGAACGCTAATCTTACCGTAAATCTCTCCCGAGTAATCACAGTAATTTACTATTGCACTCTCCCGAGATACACTAGCTTACTTTATTTAGCACGATTCACTTTAGATTACACCCAAGGCTTCGTTATCCCTAATCCCGCCTTTAAACCCGCAATTATAGATTCCTCTAATAATCTAGGAGTGGTGTTGTTCAACAATACCCTAAATATGCAATCTTTTCCAAGTTATGCACACAAAATAGGCACAGCTAATTGAGGATCCTGTCAATTAACTACAACAAACACAAAGTTGAACAAATAGAGATTAAACTAGCAATTTG
The DNA here is from genome assembly GCF_001879085.1 of Nicotiana attenuata. Classification (NCBI taxonomy): domain Eukaryota; kingdom Viridiplantae; phylum Streptophyta; class Magnoliopsida; order Solanales; family Solanaceae; genus Nicotiana; species Nicotiana attenuata. Next base: position 54,624,299 of record NC_031993.1, read on the forward strand.
TATTCACATAAACAAGAAGTTCATCACCCAATAGGTTCCATCAAAACCTTAGACAAGGAATTTAGCTACTCATGGCTATGGGAAACTAAACTAAGATTGAATTCATTATAAAAATCAAAAGTAAAGAACAAAGATTTGGAGTATTCTCTCACAATGGTTTTCCTTGCTAAGAAACCTTAAAAATCAATACATGCCTCTCTTGGGCGAAGTCTAATGTTTTAAATAGGGTTACGTCTAAAAATCCCGTATTTTACACTTTAGTCCCTGAAGTTTTCTGCGTCCGCCGCGGTTCTGCCGCGGTCGCGGTCAAACCGCAGCCAAAAGCCTTCTCCGATTTTGAATTTATCCGCAGCTATCTTCCACCGCGGTTTTGCCGCGGTCGCGGTGGAACCGCGGTCAAACCAGTTCTCTGAATCTTCAGGCCTGTTTTGCGTGGTGTACTTGGAGAATTTCACAGTTGGCCTCTTTTTCTTCAATTTTGACTCCAAAACTGCTCCTTAGCCTTCCTTATACATATATCACCTGCCAATCATGAAAAGCACTAATAAGAGCATTTTGTTATCACTTTTAGCATTAAAACTACGCAAGAAGGTGATTATTTAAGGTGTGATTATAGTCAAATTCACCTATTATCAACAAATTTAAATTAATATTTAAAAAATCAACCGAAATCAGTCAGTTATTTTAGTCGTTCATTTTAATAAACCGACAGAGTTCGTTCAATAATTTTATATTTCTAATAAAATCGACGGAAATCGGCCAGTTATATTCGTGCAAAAATGCAATTAAGATTACAAATAAAATAAAAGAACGTCTTAAACCAAAATGTACCAATGGTCTTGGTACAACCTATGTTTTCGTATGTGAGAGTATGTTGTAAGTCAATTGATGTAAGCTAAGAATTGAGATCATCTTTGAAAGTACATAAATTAAGTTAATCATGTTACCGTGGAGTTTTCAAATATTTAAGATCATGAAATGAATGTACCAGAGGGTTGGAAGGTTTAGAAGCTAAACAAATCGAAGAAGATAAGTTTCGTCGAAAGTCGATAAGTTGGAAATATTAACATGTACTAAGGAGGTTATGTTATGATTTGTTTTAGTCGTATGATAGTCGTGTGTTATGTTTTGAAGTCAAGCGAGTTGCGGAACAAAAGTTGGCAAAGGTCATCACAAGTTACATTCGTAAATGTGCTGAAAATTCGATCAAATATAGCTGAGATTTCCCCCAATATACTTAAAATTACAGGATGATACATATACTAAAAATAACATTTACAAGTCTAGTCTCCAACGCATTAAACTGTTTGTCAATACGATATCGGAGTAGAGAGATATTTATATTTTCGCGAGACTGCCCTAGCAGCCCCTATGGGAACCACTTGGTCGATGGCCGACCTTCACCTATTTTTATCTTCAATCCTCACAATTTCCAAACCCTCCCAAACAGTTCCCCCAAGGCCCCAAACAATTTCCAAAAACATACACAATAATCCAACGTCAAAGTTAGCCAAAGGTGAAGAATAACCCCTCTATAGTGTGTGGTGTGAATAAGAATGATGGTGAGCTAAGTTAAGCTTAGGCTTCAAATTTTATCTACTTCCTAAGGTATATTTAACATCTTTTTGATGGTGTTTAAGGTTAATTACATGTTGGTTGTGGTGTTGGAGTAAAAGATTACAAGATATCACTTGAAAGGGAAAGAGATGTTATTGTCTTTTATTGGGTTGTTTTAAGGATATATATATATATATATATATATATATATATATATATATATATATATATATATATATATATATATTGGGAAATATATCTTGATTATGATATGGTTTTTGTTGTTATACATTTATATATGATTATCAAGTGAATTGTTCGAAGAAACATATGAAACTTGAGATTGGAAGTGAAGATTTGCTTAAGTCACTTCTAAGGTGTTGTGTTGCCATTGAGGATTTTTGTATGCTAAATATAACTTGGATTTCGACTTGAATCCACTTTAGGAGGTAAGTATATTGTGTTCTTACATGTGCTTAAGGTTATCTTGATGTTGATTAAGTCAAAAGGATGGACTAGACATGAACTAGTGAATAAAATTGCTAATTGAGGATAATTGGAGTTATGTGTTGTTTTCTTTGTTATAAATAGATGGTATAAGCCTGGAGTCATTGATGAATGAATTCATTATCATGTTAATCATACTGTTATTTAAAACTAAGAAGTCTATAAGGGGTTATATGGGGTATACGAGTCCCAATTGGAGCTTGCCGCTTGCCGTGAAATAGTTGTAACTTGTTGTTATATGGTGTCATGTCATTGATACTTATAAATTGCCGGATTTCTTTGGTTGTTGTTATTGGTATATTGTATTGGAGGAGGCCCTTTTTACAGAGGAGATGTTGCCGAATTTACATAAACAAGCTACTAGCTTAAGTTACGGACTTAGCCTTTACTCAACACTGATTTAGAATCTCCTTAATTATGCTATAGTAGATTGAGTTGAGTTGTTTGAAGAGTTGATTGGAAGGTATTAAGGACTCAACGGGTTAAAATATGTTAAAGCTAAACCCTTCATTTATTTTGGCATAATCTCGTAACTACATGCGTTTGATAACGAGACATAAAGAGAAGTTCGTACTCCTGAATTTATGTATATTATCCTAGTCTCATAAGTTACACTATTCTCCCTTATCGGGACTTTATATTCAGTTGAGTATTATCTTCTTCCAGTCAATAGAGCAGAGAGTCTATATATCATACTATATTATAAGTATGAAGCCCAAAATCAAAGATTGAATTACCAAAATATCCTTTAAAAATTGAGTGACAATTTTATTCTTGAGCCAAAAAAATAACCTTCCACTAAATGATTACTCTTCATTACATTTAAGGTAAATGTAGAGAATTTCCATCTACCCATAGCTATTATTGTAAGTTGTAATATTCATGTAAAAAAAATCCATATGGCCGGTAGTTATTGTTGGTTATAACAACCATGTAAATGTAACCTACACAAGTCGTTTCACATTTCAGCCTTGATTGTCTTTTTCATTCATCTTCTAACGGTTACAAAATTTTGCATAGCCTTTTTCATTTGTCATTAATAAAGTGTCTAAACATTTTATCAGATTATCCTATTTCTGTCAGATTTAAATTTGCTTTTCCCAAAAAATTCATTGATTTTTTTGCTAGTCTTACTTCACTCAACATTATCTGCAACGGATCACGGGTATATCTGTTCTTTGCCTATTAGGCAACTTCATTTTTTTACTTATTGTCTTATGTGTTAGGAGTTCATTATAATAATACAACAGTATAATGAAAGGGGTTTTCTGAATTATGCTCAAAATAAATGAATTGTTTTCTTTTGAAAAGTAGGTAAATCAATAGTTGGTTTATAAAATGAAGACTCATTGTTTAAGATACAGATTGGCTAGCTATATTTTCAGGCTTCTAATGACAACACAAAATTCTATGGTGATGGAGATTGGTAAATGCATCACATGCCTGTTAGTTGTAGCTATACTAATACTATTGCTCTTAAAAGGAGTTTTATATCATCCGTCAATATGGAGAAACCAAAACTATCATTTTCGTGGTGGGCTAGAGCACGTACAAGAGCTGCCACGGTTTGTAAAGGATTGTTAGGGGATGAGAAGGCCAAAAACTTGCTCTGCGGCATTGGCTAGAAGTTACAAAGACAATTTATACTGGTGGTAATTATGCTGATTTTGAAAAAATTTCATCGCCCTCAATGTTTTAAGATTTACAGGTACTGCAAAACTACTTCATACCCCGTGGTTTTTGGCAAAGTCGGCTACTAAGCTTTGGACTACAGCTCCGAATCATTAAAAATGATGAAGTCTAATGTGCTTGTGATGTGTTTGATGCAAATATTTTTATATGGTTTTGGTATTATATATATATAACACTAGAATATGCTCTAGTAGACAGTATACCTGTGTCTTTTGCACAACTTTAGATAAAATTGCGCACATGTACAAAAAATATCATGTTTTACCTATAGTACAAATTTTTGGCCAAAGATTGTTTTTATTTCATTAAGGGGAGGTTTTCTATAGGTATCAGCAACATATGGTTCAGTTAATAATTATAACAACATATAGTGCAGTAAAAAGAAATACAATGATATACTAATATAGTAATTGGGCAGCCGACCAAAAGAGTTATACTCTTCATATATCAAATACCAAAAGTAGAAAGAGGAATGAGTGAACAAGTCTGTCGCTACAAGTTTATTTCCCGGTGTACTTGTATAAGAAAGCTCAACTGTTGCTATAGAGGTTGCTAAGATACCAAAAAGATATCTTCACAACAATCGGTGTTGTTTTCCTAGGAAGCTACACTCCAATTTAAAAATATTTGAGTCACTTTTTAATCATCTGATAGACTCTGTATTGATTTACAATCTCACTAAACAGTTGTTAAGAATGACTTTTTAACAGTCGAAACATTAGCAATCAAAGACTTCTCGACATTGTAGGATATGGGAAAAATATAAGTGCCATAACACTGATAATAACTTGTCAAAAATCCTTATGAAAATTGCATTAGTAAAACCACCAACAACCTAGCGGAGAAATAGTTAGAACAAAATGATCAAATCGGTCCAACCGAGCATATGCTTATTTTGTACAAAGGCATTAGATTTATGAAAATCAGAAAAGCTCGCATCAATTAAAGCCTCCCGGAAATTAACATTAAAACAATGCACTTTTACCTTTCTAGATAAACCACATAATAGTATGATTTGGATTAGTCTTTCCATATTTTCCATTTGATATTACACTATGCCATGAGTTACATCTCTACTTTATAACATTATTAGTAAATTATTTGGATACTATTTTGGTTACCTTCTATTTCTTTTCAACTTTTGGGTATCTTCCATTAACGAAGTTTGTATTATTAACATGGAATACAGTTGCACGTGTCTAGGCACTAGTGTATATATATATATATATATATATATAGACACACAATATTACAATATTTTCACGACCATCAAGCTATAATCGGTGAGCAGGCTCCTATTGGACAGTATTACAGTATTTTCACCACCATCGAGCTATAATCGGTGGGAAGGTGTAAGGCCCCGTAAAATTTTACTAGAACCCAGGGTTTCGTAGTGTCAAGGTAGGCTAATGTGTTTGAGGATGGTAACAAGCTCGCTGCGGTATGATCTTTTTGAGTTGTACAGTGCGTCGGGGAGTTAAAGGAAGAATTTTGCAGAATATGGCATTTTTGTGGTCCACTATGCGGTCGCAGAATCACTCTGCGACCGCATATCAGCCTCAGAGTAAAGTAAGACTTGAGCCAATTTTGAAGACCATTATGCGGCCGCATAACCATTTCGCGGGCCGCACAATCCATCGCAGAACCAGCATGAAGATTTTCAGAGTGAGATTCTGTGGTGCATTATGCGACCGTATAACTGATCTGCGGATCGCAGATCTGTTGCAGACTGGACCAGGCCAACCCTATTTTGGAGGACCATATCGCTATCCACTTTGCGGGCTGCAGACTTGATCTGCATTGCACTATGCAACCGTAGATATATGTTCAAAATTAATGTGTTCCGAATTTTCTTGTCATATTATGTTACTATTTGAGAATGTGTTCAATGTATGGGTTGTGTGTTTAAATGTTATGGATTCATGTCGTGCTCCAAATGAAAGTTATTATGCCAAATTGTGGAATTAAACTCAACGTGGTTAAGATTCTTAATTGCTCATATGTTCTATTAAAGTCTTGATTAGAAATGCCTTGTTGTTAATAATCCATTATGATTCTTGAAAGTAAAAGGGGTGAGTATGAACTGCGAAATACGGTAGACGTGCCAAGAATGATATTACATGTGTGGCCACTAGTGCTAATGAATTAAAAAGATGTATAAAAGATTATGAAATGAGCTGAAAATCCTTTATGTAATAAACATTTTGATAGTATCATTAGTCACCGAGGAAAGGTAGGTCGAAATAACCTAACCCCGAAACTACACATGCCGATGTAGGAGTGATTGAAGGGAAAATCCCCGAACTGGTGTGCTGAGAATATTCCCTTTAAATGGGATGAGATTGATTTGTTGAGATTATTCCCCTCTTTTGTATCCGCTGGAGGCTCCGTATACATAGTGTGGGTTGTACCTTGGTTATGGGAAAGTCAAACTAAAGATGTTGAAATTTTATCACATGTTCCAATTCAAACTGTGAAAGTGTATGTATTTTGAGACTTATAAATGATTCGAGTAATGGTAATGAATTGGTGTTGTTCACATCATCTTCTCATTGTCTAGATAATTAAATATATCTTATCTTTATTCATGGGTATGTTCGGGTAGAAGGAATTGTACAAGCTTGCTTGACTGGGTATCTCGGTTGAGCGCCGGTCGCGCTCCCGGAGGTTGGGCATGACAAACTTGGTATTAAAGCTTATGGTCTTAATGTATCCCAAGATTTCCCGGAGTAGTGTCTAGTAGAGTCCTTCTTAGCAGTGTGTAGTCGACCACATCTATAATTAGGAGGCTACTTGGGCATTTAGGAATAACACCCTTCTTTGATGTTCTAGATCGTGGGATAAAACTGATTGTAAGACTGTTCCTCCTTTAACTTGTGCATTGCTCTAATTTTCAGTACATGGCACCTAGGAAGAAGTCAAGAACTGGCCAAGGAGCCAATGCCACCCCAGGAGTGGCAGTTGATTCTCCACTTGATGATGTGGGTGAGCACCCGAGGGGTAAGGTTATTCCCCCAACTACTATATCGCCTGATTCTACTACTCTTGCTCAGACTGCACCAATTCCTACAGCTAATGAGGGTGCAAAGATTCCTCCAACTAATATTCCAGTTTCACCTCCAGTCGCAGCTTCCGATCCCGGTGTTTCTGAGGGGGACCTTAGGGGAGGCATACAGATGTTGGCTTAGATAGTGGCTTCTCAGGCACAGAAATTGAATATTGCACCTACTTCTTCCAGTCAGCCAGGGGATTCTGCTAGTTCAAGGGTGAACAAGTTTCTTCAGTTAGATTCTCTAGTGTTAACTGGTACTAATCCCGATGAGGAGCCCTAAGACTTTATTGATGAGATGCACAAGACTCTCCGAGTTTATGCGTGCTACTTAAACGGAAGAAGTGGAGTTGGCTTCCTACCACCTGAAAGAGGTGGCATATTCTTGGTTTGAGTTGTGGGAGGAGTCTCGTGAGGAGGGGAGCCCTCCGGCAAGGTGGAGTGAGTTTGTTAATGCCTTCATTAATCATTTCTTACCTGCTGAGACTAAGGCAACCCGTGCCATTGAGTTTAGAGCCTGAGGTAAGGTAGCTTGAGTGTGCAGGAGTACCATATGAGATTCGCGTGCCTGTCCAATTATGATATTTATATGTTGCCCACTATGGAAGCTAAAGTCAGCCGGTTTGTGCAGGGCCTCGGCCCCTTGGTTATTAATGAGGCCGCTACAACTGCCTTGAATTCAGATATGAATTATTTGAAGATGGTGGCATTTTCTGAAGCCACAGAGACTCACGAATTGAAGAATAGAATGGAGTGATAGGGTAGCAATAAAGCTCGATCCATGGGCAACTTTGGTGGTTCTTCTGGTAGTGGTGGTAGGCCGGCATTTAGGGGAGGGTCATCAAGGCCATCGCGGTCCTTTGCTCAGTCTACAGTTAGTGCCCAACCATTAGGGCCCAATCAGAGGCAATGGAATTCTTTCAGGCCTGGTCAGGGCAACAGGGGATACTACCAGCAAGGTCGGCCTGAAGGGAGATTCCAGCAACAGGGGTGGTCCCCATGCCCCAGGTGTGGGAAGATGCAGTTAGGGGTCTGCTACATGGACTAACCCATATGCTACGGGTGTGGTATGAGGGGCCACACTTAGAGGGATTATCGTTCGTCCTGCCAGGGTGTGTGTAGGGGTACGAAACAGCTAGCCAGTTCTGCAACTACTACATCCACAACACCTCCTCCAGCTCGAGGCACTCCAGCACCCGCAGGGTGTGGTGCAGCTAGGGGTAGTGCACAGCGTTCGGGGGGGTCCAGCCGTTTCTATGCTATGAGGAGTCGCCAGAGTTCAAAGCCTTCTCCAGATATTGTTACAAGTATATTAATTATCAAATCTTATGATGTATATTCCCTTATTGATCTGGGTTCCACTATATCCTATGTCACTCCTTATGTTGCTATGGAATTTGGGATACAACCGGAATAGTCATGAGTCGTTCTCTGTATCTACCCCGGTTGGTGAGTCTATTCTAGCTGCACGGGTTTATAGGGATTGTGTTGTCACGGTGCGTGGTCGGGACACTATGACTGATCTCATTGAATTAGGTTGATTTTGATGCAATAATGGGGATGGACTGGCTTTATTCATGTTTTGGTAAGCTTGATTGCCGAACCAGAACCGTTAGATTTGAACTTCCTAATGAGCCAGTTATTGAATGGAAGGGGGATGATGTGGTGCCGAAGGATAGGTTTATTTTCTATCTTAAGGCCGGGAAGTTGATCAACAAGGGGTGTATTTACCATTTGGTTCGGGTTACGGACACCAATGCTGAGGCACCTACACTTGAATCCATGCCAATTGTAAATGAATTTCTGAAGGTCTTTCCTGATGAGCTCCTTGGGATTCAACCAGACAGAAATATTGATTTTGGGATTGATGTGATGCCAGGAACACAACCTAAATCTATTTCGCCCTACAAAATGGCACCGGCAGAATTGAAGGAACTAAAGGAACAATTGAAGGATTTGTTAAAGAAGGTTTTCATCCGGCCGAGGTGAATGCCCAAGGCCCTTGTACCACCTGGACCTGGTGAAGCCCTTTAATTCTTGCCACATCTTGCTTCATAGTGCTTGATTATTAAATTGATACACCAACATGATATTAAATCGCTTGCATATTCCCTTAAATCATTAAATTCATACGACAATGTGGATACTGAAATGTCTGCCTGCTCCCTTGTGTTATGCCTCATAATTCATGAGTTGATCAGTCACAATAGTGCTATTAACACTTTACATCAAAGTGTTCTACATAATCCAAATTCTCCCACCGGATGTTGTACCATGTTTGTACTAAATGACCATCCAGTGCACAGATTTAAAGCAACTTGATGGGACTTGCTCCTCTTAATCTTGGTTTCCAAGAGACCAAATAAACCAACTTTAAGGCTCCGTAAAATATTGCCAAGGAATTTAAGATTTTATGGTGCCAAGGTAGGCTAATTGTTGAAGGTTGTAGATAGTACAAACTTTTTGGGTTATGCAATGCCTTGGGGAGTTGGTGGAAATATTTTGCAGAATATGTCATTTATGCGGTCCATTATGCAATCGCAGAACTGTTCCGCTGATTGCAGAACCGTCGCAGAGTTGAACAGAAGAAACTTAATTTTGAAGGTTATTTTGCGGTCCAATATGCGACCGCATAACCATTTCGCGGGCCACACTTCCATCGTAGAACCAACCTGAGGATATTCTTAAGGGAGGTTTCGCAGACCATTTCGCGGCTACAAAAGTGATTCGCGGACCACAAACCTTCTGCAGACTTGGCCAAGCTAGCCCAATTTTGAAGGTCGATTTTGCGGTCCCTTTCGTAGACTGCAGACATGTTTCGTTGTCGCATCTGTGACCGCAGATCTAGTTCGGAGGGTCCATTTTAGGAATTTTTCTAACCCGACTCTATTTTAATAAAAAGCCATTAGGGTCATTTTGATGTCACGCCCCGACCTGGGGAGCGCGACAGGCACACAACCGAGGTACCCCGGTCGACAAAGCATGCACAATGCCGTCTATCCAACTCACCCATGAATAAAGAGAAGATACGTTTCATTAATTAGACAGTAAGAGCTCATGTGAACAACACCATTTCATTTCCATTAGATACGTCATTAACAAGTCTCCAAAATAGTACAATATACACTCATAGTTTGAAGTGGATCATGTGATACAATTATAGCAATATTAGTTTAACTATCCCAAAATAAGATACAACCCACACTATGTCTACAGAGCCTCTAACAGAAACAAAAGAGTGCTACGACAGTGCTGGCAACAAGGCCCCGTCTATCCCTCAAAATGCTATGTACAAGGACAAGAGATACAGGACCTCGAAATAAAGTGGGACTCACGAAGTCAGCTGGGGAGAGGGTGTACTGCTATCACTACTCAATGGCGCCCGCTGTGGAACCACCTGCATCCATTAAAGATGCAGCGCCCCCGGCAAAAGGGATGTTTGTACATATGGAATAGTACTAGCATGAAAAAATAAACACACCCTCAATAGAACAAGTAACAGTACAATGAGACAAAGACATAGAATCAATGAGGGCCTCAAACAACATTAAAGTATCAAGTTAGGAAAAAGGATAGATTTCAAGAAAGTTTCAATATTTTTAAGTTGGGAGATCTTTAGTACCGATATACCACCGTGCCTTTAACACGAAGTCCGATCTCAGCCCGATCGGCTAAGCCATCTCACCCCAAGACATCCACTCACAATACCACCATGTGCGTGGCATGACATCCGATCTCAGCCCAATTGGTTAAGCCGTCTCACCATAATGCCGTGTGGGTCGTCATCACATCACATCTTGCTAGAAATAATCTCATCCAATTCAAGGGGAAATATCTCAACCCATCAATCTCATCATGTAAGGGGAAAATATCTCACCACATCAACACGGGTATTTACCACTCAATCACTCCTACGCCGACACGTGTAGTTTCGAGGTTAGGTTACTTCGGCCTACCCATCCTCGGTGATTAAACGATACTCTCAAATCATTTATTAATTAAAGTATTTACAGCTCATTTCAATGACTTTTACACTCCTCTCTATTTCATTGGCAATAGTGACCCCAAATATAATATCATTCTTGGCACGTCGGCCGTATTTCATACTTCATACTCACCCCTATCGTTTTCAAGTGTTACCATGGATTATCGTCAATAAGAGGATTTCAAATCAAGACTTTAAGTACATATATTAGCAAACAAGATCCTTAAGCACATTGAGTTTCTTTTCAGCACTTTGGCATACTGACTTTCATTTGAAATGCGACGTGAATTCATAACATGTTAATACACAGTCCATACTTTAAACCACATTCCCGAAGGATAACACAACAAGATAAGAGCATTCGGAACACATTTTTAACATATAACTTTCAACATAGAGCTTATTCGGAATAGTCAAATTTATAATGAACAACTCGGGACTTACGGGATTATCGTGGGATTCAGTTTTAAGAGAAAGTTTTAGCCAACATACCTTGTTTGAGATTCCTTGATTATTACAATATTCCGGAAATCTTAGCAACTTTGATCTATTTGGAAATAACAAATTCAAACACAAATTAGGAAGAAGTCATGGGTTCAGCTCATTTGAGCATTTTAGCAAAAACTAGGTGGACATTATGACCTCAAGGTCCTCCTACGGTGGATTCCTTCATCCCACCCCCAAAGTCTACCTATATGAACTCAACAACCTCCCACAAACCTTGATAGTACATGAATGCATAAATAACACACTCATACCTAAGAATCACACCCCCATTAACCATCCTCTACCCCAAACTCGAAATTGAAACTAGAGTATGGATCCTTACCTCTTAGATGAAGACCTTGTGACTTTTCCTTATGAATTCTCCAAATTTTGAGCAAGGATTAATGAGAAATTAGCTTAGGAACTTCACCTCTCACTCTACTTCTTCTCTCTAGAAATATCAAATTTTTTCTTTACAAGTGGTCTTTAACGTCTATATATCGAAATAGGATCGGGTTATAAAATGGACCCTCCGAACACAGCTTTGCGGCTACAAAGTGGACCATAGAATGGATGTCCGGTCCGCAAAATGGGCCGCAGAAGTGATGTTATGAACTGGTCTGCTCGGGTCAGGTCTGCGGCAAGTCTATGATCCGCAGACCAGTTCTACGGTCGCATAATGCGCCGCAAAATTCCCCTACAAAAATCATCATGCTGGATCTGTGATGGATTGTGCGGCCCGCGAAAATATTATGCGATCGCATATTGGATCGCAAAATAACCCTCCGAAATTGGCCATTTTCATTTGCACTCTGTGGCGTATCTGCAGCCCGCTAAGTGATTTTGCGACCGCAAAAATGCCATGCTCTTCAAAAATTTTCTACAACCATCAAACACATAAGTATACCTTCGCATCATGAAACCTCGGGTTCTAGGTGAAACTTTACGGGGCCTTACTTCCTCCCCCGCTTAAGATCATTCGTCCTCGAGTGAGGGTCAAAATCTGTCATTAGCATCCAATGTGGCTCAACTATTACTTCACACAGCTGCAGTCCCAAATTTTGACTCACTCCCTAAATTTCCAAAAATTTCCCTAGAGTCTCCCCCTGTAACTGGGCCTATCCACCTATCAGAGAATCGCAGAAACCAATCCCTACAACATAGCCATAACACAACAATGTATCACAATTATTGAGACAACACCAGTTACAACCTCATAAACATTATATTACCAAAAGAGACATCCTTAACATGAACTGTATAAGTGAAAAATAATTCATAGAAGGTAAACTCTTAACATTTTCATAGAACATAGCCACCTTAAATACATAGTCATTCAAACAAATGGGGGTACTTCCTCTTCATCTCTTCCTCGGCCTCCCAAGTAGCTTCTTCAACCTGCTAGTTTTGCCATAACACTTTCACGAAGGCAATTTCCTTGGTTCTCAGCTTTCTGACTTGCTTATCGAGAATGGCAACTGGAATCTCTTCATAAGTCAATTCCTCATTAACCTATATAGTCTCAACCGGAACAATAAACGACGGATCTCCAACCACCTTCTTCAACATGGATACATCAAACATCAGGTACTCTAAAGACATTTCTAGAGATAGTTCTAGCCTGTAAGCCACCTGACCAATCCTCTAAATTATTCTGTACGGTCCGACATACCTCAGACTCAATTTCAATTTCTTCCCAAACTGCATTATACCCTTCATAGGGGAAACCTTTAAGAATACCCAATCATCCTCTTGGAACACCAAATCCCTGCGACGCACATCCGAATATGACCTCTAACAACTCTGGGTAGTTTTCAGCCGATCCTTAATGACCTTAACCTTCTCCATAGCCTGATGCACGAGGTTTGTTCCTATCAATTCTTCTTCCCCAATCTCAAACCATCCAATGAGAGATCTACATCTCCTACTATATAGAGCCTCGAACGATGCCAACTGAATGCTAGCATGATAACTAGTGTTGTTGGCAAATTATACAAGCGGCAAATGATCATCCCAACTACCATCGAAGTCAAGATCACAAGCGCGTAACATATCCTCAAGCGTCTGAATAGTCCACTCTGCTTGCCTGTCGATCTGTGGATGGAAGGTTGTACTAAGATTCACCTGAGTACCCAAACCTTGCTGAAATTTCTTCCAAAAGTTAGCTGTGGACTGTCCTCCCCCCCCCCCCCCGATCGTAAAATGATAAAAACTGAGCATACTCTTTTGTTGTGTCGGTAGCCTTAATAGGTAAGAAGTGTGCTGATTTCATGAGTCGATCCCTAATCACCCAAATCGAGTCAAACTTGCGAGGAGTGCAAGGTAGTCCTACCACATAGTCCATATTGATCATCTCCTACTTCCACATTGGAATTTCTATGTTCTGTGCCAACCCCCCGGGCCTTTGTTTTTTGTCCTTCACATGCCGACAAATTGGGTATCTTTCCACAAAGTCCGCTACATTCCTCTTCATATTGTTTCACCAGTAGATTTCCTTAAGATCATGGTACATCTTTGTAGAGCCTGGGTGCACGGAATATCTTGAAGTGTGAGCCTCGGTCATGATTCTTTCCTGAAGACCATCCACATTTGGAACACATAGTCGCCCTTGGTACCTTAGTGTACCATCATCCACACCAAGTGAAAAAGCCATGGTCTTATGTTTATGAATTCCTTCCTTCAACTGTACCAACAACGGATCGTCGTACTACTTCTCTTTGACTTTCACAACAAGCGATGATTCAACCCTATTTTGCACAATTACCCCTCCTTCACTAGAGTCCGCAAGACGAACACCTAAACTAGCCAATTGATGAACCTCCTTGGCCAGCGACCTTTGATATGCCTCCAAGTGAGCCAAACTGCCCATAGATTTCCGGCTAAGAGCATCTGCCACAACAATAGCTTTCCCCGGATGGTATACAATATCGATGTCGTAATCTTTGAGTAGCTCAAGCCATCTTCTCTGCCTCAGATTCAATTCCTTCAACTTGAAAATATATTGAAGGCTCTTATGGTTCGTGAATATATCCACATGGATCCCACATAAATAATGATGCCAAATTTTCAATGCAAAAACCACAGTCGTGTTGGATAGTTCTTCTGATAATTCTTGAGTTTCCTAGAAGAATAAGCAATCACCTTGTCATGTTGCATCAATACACACCCTAGTCCAATTCTCGAGGCATCACAATATACCACAAACCCATCTGTACCCTCTGGTAAGGTCAACACCGGTGCCATAGTCAATCTGGATTTCAACTCCTGGAAGCCCCTTTCACAAGCATCTGACTATTGGAACTTAACTGCTTTCTGTGTGAATTTAGTCAACAGAGAGGCAAGAGTAGAGAACCCCTCCACAAATTTCCTGTAATACCCAGCAAAGCCCAAGAAATTGTGAATCTCTATTGGGGTTGTAGGTCTAGGCCAATTCTTCATAGCTACAATGTTCTGAGGATCAACCTTAAGTCCTTCTCTGGAGACGACATGACCCAAGAATGTGACAGATTCAAGCCAAAATTCACACTTCGAAAACTTCGCATACAACTTGTGCTGATACAGAGTCTGTAAAACTGCCCTGAGACGATCGGCCTGGTCCTCCCGACTTCGTGAATACACAATAATATCGTCAATGAACACTATCAAAAAAGAGTTGAGGAACGGCTTGATAACTCGATTCATAATATCCATGAAAGCTGTCAGGGCATTTGTTAGCGCAAAAGACATTTCCAGAAATTCAAAGTACCCATACCGGGTTCTGAAAGCTATTTTCGGAATATCCTGCTCCCTGATTTTCAACTGGTGATACCCACATTTTAAATCAATTTTGCAGAAGTACTTAGCACCCTACAATTGATCAGACAAGTTGTCTATCCTTGGCAGTGGGTACTTATTCTTGATTGTGACCTTGTTGAGCTGCCGATAGTCAACACACATTCTCAGTGACCCATTTTCTTCCTTACAAAGAAAACCGGTGCGCCCCAAGGTGACACACTCGGCCGGATGAAACCCTTTTCTAACAAGTCCTTCAACTGCTTCTTTAGTTCCTTCAATTCTGCCGGTTCCATTCTGTAGGGTGCAATGGATATTGGTTGCGTGTCTGGCATCACATCGATTCCAAAATCAATCTCCCTGTCTGGTGTAATCCCAGGGAGCTCATCAAGAAAGACCTCCGGAAATTCATTCACAACAGGCACAAACTCAAGTGTAGGTGCCACAGCATCGGTGTCCGTAACTCGGACCAAATGGTAAACACACCCCTAGTTGATAGTCTTCATGGCCTTATGGTAAGAAATAAACCTATCCTTCGGCACCACATCATCCCCTTTCATTCAATAACTAGCTCATTAGGAAATTCAAACCTAATGGTTCTGGTTCGACAATCAAGCTTGGCAAAACATGAATAGAGCCAGTCCATCCCTATTATAACATCAAAATACACCATCCCCAATTCAATGAGATCAACCATGGTGTTCCGACTATGCACCGTGGCAACACAATCCCTATAACCCGCGTGGCCTCAATAGACTCACCAACTGGAGTAGATACAGAGAACGCCTCATGAAGTTGTTCCGATTCTATCCCAAATTCCATAGCAACATAAGGAGTAATAGATGACAAAGTGGAACAGGGATCGATAAGAGCATATAATGAGATTGGACAGTAAATAGACATGTGACAACATGTGGGAAGCCTCTTAACTCTAGCGACCCCTCATAGCATAGAAACGACTAGGTCCTCCCGAACTGTGTGAACCACCCCTAGCTGCACTACACCCTACAGGTGCTGAGTGGCTCGAGCTGGAGGAGGTGCTGTGGATGTAGTGGTTGTAGCACTTGCTGGATGTGTCGTAACCCCAGCCCACAATCTGGCGAGACGAATGGCAAGCCCTCTAAAGGTGACCCCTGATATCGCACCTGTAGCATATAGGATGGTCCGTGAAGCAGGTCCCAATGTGAATGTTCCCACACCTAGGGCATTGGGGCCTCCGCTGCTGCTGAAATATCCCACTAGGCTGACCTTGCTAGTAGGATCCCCTGTTGGCTTGAATGTGCCTAAAACAACTCCACTGTTGCTAACTGGTCCTCGATGGTTGTGCACTAACCGAATATTAAGCAAAGGATCGGGATGGCCCTGACAACCCTCCCCTAAACGTTGACCTTCCACCACCACCACCAGAAGTACCACTAAAGTTGCCTGTTGACTGGGCCTTGTTGCTACCCTCTCGCTCTATTATATTCTTTAATTTGCAGGTCTCTATCTTTTGCAATTGCCACCATCTTACCATAGTTCATATCAGTGTTCAAGGCAGTTGTATCGGCCTCATTAATAACCAAGGGGCTGAGTCCCTGCACAAACCGGCGCACTCTAGCCTCCATAGTGGGCAACATGTAGATGGCGTACTTGGAAAGGCATGGGAACCTCATATTATACACTCACACACTCATGCTACCTCGTTTCAGACTCCCAAACCCAGCGACACGGGCTGCCTTAGTCTCGGCAGGCAAGAAATGATCGATAAAGGCGTCAGTAAACTCACTCCACCTCACCGGAGGGCTCCCCTCCTAACGTGACTTTTCTCACATCTCAAACCAAGAATAAGCCACTATACTAATTAAAATTATTTTTAAATAGTAAAATGGGTATTTAAATAACAGCCCCTAATTTTATACGCAAAATCGGACCCCCCCCCAATCAAATTAAATTAACAAAACAGGCCCAAACCAACTACCCCTAGCCCAATTACATCCTACCCGGCCCCCAAACCCTCTAAATCTTGGCCGTTGATCATAGAGATCAACGACCACAATCACTTCTTACCTTTATTAACCAAACGAACCCCCTAAACCCTAGTCATTATTCACAAACGGCCGCCTCGAATCCCTAATCCTCTCCGTCTCTCTGAGACCTAAACTAACCCTAGCTGCCGCCAGCCAAAACTAATCCTATTCCCTCCGATTCTCACTCGACCCATGGATTTCCATGGCTGTTTGAGGCTCCTACTGATCTTCTACGTCTCTGGTTGCTCGTTCTTACGATTTCCTAGAAAGATCTCGAAGAGATCTAACCAGATCTGGTTCATGACTCTCTGAGAGTCCGTCTATGGTTGTGAGTGTTACTATTTCGATGCTTTTACTGTTCAAATCTCTTATTTGAGATTGGATTCTCTTTACCCTTTTATTCTTTCTTCAAAACCCTCATTTCAAACAAAAATCCATCTAGATCTTTGTAGATCTGGAAATTTTCTTAGTTCGTCGTCGATTTTTCTTTAAAGAGTTTCTTGTTTATTCACTATTAACCGATTATTAGCACTACGCTACTTTAGGTTTTTGATTTCTCTGATTTCAGTTGTTCGAATCTCTATATATTTGAAGTGCTTGTTGTTTCCATGGTTATTTCTTTAAAGTTCTCCTAATCTTCCTGCTACTAATCAACCCTAAGTATCTTTCTAATGATCTGGGGTTTCCACTTTCGTTTTTTGCAAAAGGTTTTCTGAAGTGTATATGTTTCGTTTGATCTTTCTCGCATGGTTATGTTTCTGGTCCAATTGTTTGACTATTCAGTGCTTGAATTCAACTTCTTGTCCGTTATTGTTTGAATAATTGAATGATTAGCCTAATTATCTAGGGTTTCATTTGTTTACTAGACTAATTTACTGATCTCTGATTGTTTTCCTTAATTCTGAGTTTCTTAATTGACATCTCTTGTCTATCTATGGGTTGATTGACCCTTTGATTAGTCTCTGATTACCCGTGTTGCCTTATTTTTGAAACATGGTTCTAACCCTAATTGACTGTTAAACCTACTTCTTGCCTTATTTGAAATTCAATGAGTTATTTATGGTATAATTCCCTAATTTCCTATCGCCAATCAAGCTTGATTGATTATTTGATTACTTCCTTACCTTATTTTTACAATGTCAATTTGCCTTGCATTATTTACCTACACTATTCGACTCCTATATATATATGCAGTCTCATTCTACCTTGGACACGGGTTCACACACACAAAAGGAAAAACTTTCCTCTCATCTCTCTCTCTGCTACTTGTGATCACTGCTTGACTAGCCGGCTGAAAGCCAAGGCTAGGCTGTTGAATCCTGTCTACTTTACCTTCTGTTTCTGCTTCCTTAACTCGTATGGCTCTACTATTTTCATTCAATTAATTTGTGCGTTTATCAGCATGTTTACTTTTGTTAAATTTGTATGTTCATCAGCATGTTTACTTTTGTTTAAATCTATGTATTTACCAGCATGCTTACCCCTTTTTAATCTACGTGTTTGCTAGCATGACTGTTTCTGTCCTATCTGGGTGGCTACTTCTGTTCAAACTATATATTCAATAGCATGAATGACTATATATTTCCTAACATGTCTATTAATGTTCAATCTATGTGTTTATGTCCGCTCCTGGCCAATACATGTGTTTACCACAATAGCATGTTGACTCCTATTTTCTAATTATAACTATGTGTTCTGCCTTCAGCAAGTCTTCACGTTTACTTATGTCTAAAATTAGATCTATGTCTTGTCTACCCCCCTACTAAGCATGACCCCCTTATCTGGATACTTTGCTCCCTAATCCCTATTACCCCTTACATGTGGCTGCTTTATTTTTAGCATGCCTTGCTTCTGTGTTTGGTCACTTAGTGACAACCAATAAGCTAAGTAATCCTATTTCCGAATGCTGCTTGTTTGGCTGGAACCTTTGTCTAGGTTCCAGGAACTGAATGATTCTGTTTACTTCTGATTTCCTGAAAGTCTGAAACTGATTTTGTCCTCAAAACTATTCTTGCAAATCACTATCACTTCAATTCCTAGAATAATTAGGTTCTTGCCCCTCCAGTGTGAGCATTGCTTTGAAGTCCATGAGACTCCTCTGAACTTTGACACACTAGGGGTGGCTATTCCACACTGCACAAGCTATTTAGCCTTTAAGGAGGCCTTGGTGTGAGCACTACCCTGGGTCCTGGAGGCTCTTGGGAACTTGACACACTAAGATATCCTCCCTGGCACTATGAGATGTGGCAATTGAGACTGTTTGAAGGCCTGGTACTTCCAGGTTCGCTTTGGGCCTATTTCAGACTCCTATAGTATAGATTTTATTCATTATGTAATTCATTTATGGTCTGTAATTATAATCCTTGTAAGCAGATATTGGGGAAATTATTAAAAGGGAAGGGGATTCTTATATGATTTTTGTGAGGGAAATCGGGTAGAAACCATGCCTTTAGGTTTACTGTGCTTACTTGCATTAGAAATCATGCCTTGGTTTGTTATGTTTACTTGCCTTAGAAACCATGCTTTTAGGATTGTTTGGCATACTAGAAAACATGTTATAGGATCATCACCTTATTCGTTATGAAATTCTGCTTCTACATAATCATGATCACCTAGAAATTCTGTCATTAACTTACTGCTATAATCCTGCTTAACAAAAACGTTCATCCGTAATGTGCATTAGAGATCATGCTTTAGGACTATTATTGCATTCGCTTGAAAACCATGTCTATATCGCATAAATCAGTAACTATCCTGTTTAAAAGCAATCCCAACACTTAGATATTATGTTCTAGGATTAAATGTATGCAAAACAGCTCTATAATGTTCAGCACCTAGATTAGCATGCCTATAGGACTTAATAAGTTCAAGACTGTTTGTATTAAATTGATCTTGATTACATTTTAGACATCATATTTATAGGGTATCTCCGCCTAGGCAAGCCCGTAGGTAGTTAAAATCTTATAAAACTGGAAACTATGTTGTGCTTATTCGTGAACTTCCCAGATTCAACAGATTCTAAAATTCGTAGGCCAACTGATTAGGTATTTAACGTTTTGCCTTAACTCAATTCGCTGCTTGTCATGCCTACCTAGATATCCTGTTCTAGAACCTCTCTGAAACCTTTAAAATTTGTTGTTTGAGACGTGCACTTGTTTGCTCTATTTGTGGAGGTAAAGTGTAAGCCTTTTAACTGTTCTATCTTTGGTCCAGTCCTACGTGTTTTGTTTGTCGCCTAGAATTTTCTCCTTTTAACTACTGTAGGAGAGTCTAGACTCACCTTAATTAGAAGTCCTAAATACCTCTGGGACTATATGAGTAAAGGGGACGGGTAATGCACGCATAGGATACATCTTAAGGTTGTTAGAACGCTTTAGGCTATGACCAAGGGGAGGGTAATTGGGTAGTAAAGGATATGATGACATGTGCACTAATGCCACGTGTAACCCCTCTATTTGAGGAAGGTTTACCGGGTATTGTACAGATGTGATCCTATAGGCCAACAAACCTAGGACTCCCCTCATCTTATTTACATATGTGTGCTTAGACTGCTTATCTGTCAAATTTCCTTTATGTGTGCTTAGACTGCCTATCAGTTACATGACTAATTCACATAATTTGAGTTCGGCCGGGACCCACCGTTGTGGACCGCGAGGGGTGCCTAACACCTTCCCCTCAAGGTTACTTCGAGGCCTTACCCAAGTCTCTGGTAATGCAAACTGGTTTTATGAGTTATCTGCTCTAGGTACCCTAACGCACCTTAATCTGTTAAGTGCGACTCTTCAAATTCAAATACCCAGTTCCCAAAAGGAAAAGGAGTTGTCCCAAAATGTCGAAACCCGGACTCCGCGAGGAAAAAGGGGGCGCGACAGCATGGCGACTCTGCTGGGGATATTTTAGGCTCTTACCATAACAAACTTGTTTTGTGAATTAATCCAAAGCATGCTTTATTTTGATACAACCTTTCCCTTTCCCCTTATTTGGATTTAATTGCTTATTTTCAAACATTTATGATTTCTTTTATTTCCTGAAACTGACATGTTTCCTTGTTTTCCTTTTGTAACTGTCTTTCAATTATTTAAATACTGCATTTATCATTTCTAAACGTGCAAATACTTGACAACATGCTATTTATTGTTGCATAAATCATGCTCAACATCATATTCCACTCGTTGGTTCGTGCATACTGGCATCATCAGCTTATCACACAAGATCCAGGGGCCCTCTACCTTCTCCTCCTCCTAGTCCACCAATAGGCAAGGGAAAAGCAAAAATGGAAGATTTGAACGGCGCCAGAAAGGAAACCAACACACAGGTTGAACATGCAGAAACTTCTGATGGTCGGGGTACTCAGGCCCCAAATGAAGCAGTTTCACGGCTCGAACTGAAAATACTGGAACTCTAGGGTGAGCTTGAGCATGTCCGGAATGTGTCAAACCTATCCTTTTCACTCAGCGTCCCATACATCAGTCATCGAAACACTCAGAACCCCGCACCACCTGAAAACACACCCAATAAGCGCCCACAAAATCCTCCCGTACCTCACCATTATACAACTCCACCACAAAATCAAACTGTCCCACCACAGTACTAGCCAAACACCTACCACACTCCACAAAATACTCCACCAATCATTCCTGAACCCCAGAATTCCACCAATGATCACCACTATACTCAAATTCCAGGTCACCAAAACAACCCTATATGTGTGGAGACCCTACCTCACTCCACTCAACCCATCTCCTATGCACCGGAATCTACTAACAAGGACATGCTCATTAAGAACCTGGCCGAGGAACTCAAGAAGTTGACCGGCCGAGTTCAAGGCATAGAAGGAGGTAAAGGGATAGAAGGTCTGAACTATGAAGATCTATGCATACAGCCGGATGTAGAACTGCCAGAGGGTTACAAACCTCCCAAGTTCGAGATGTTTGACAGTACAGGTGATCCCAGGGTTCACCTAAGAACCTATTGTGACAAGCTTGTCGGGGTCGGAAAACATTCGGATGAAGCTTTTTATGAGAAGTCTTACGGGAGATGCCTTGTCTTTGTACATCAGCCAGGATCCTAAGAAATGGCCCAACTGGGTGACTATGGCGTCTGATTTCATGGATCGATTCAGGTTCAACACAGAGATTGCACCAGATGTCTTCTACATTCAGAACCTCAAGAAGAAGCCCGCCGAGACTTTTCGCGAATATGCTACTCGTTGGAGGTCAGAGGCGGCCAAAGTCAGGCCAGCGTTGGACGAGGAACAGATGAACAAGTTCATCGTCAGAGCACAGGATCTGCAATATTATGAAAGATTGATGGTTATTAAAAACCATAAGTTCTCTGATATCATCAAACTTGGTGAAAGGATCGAAGAAGGCATCAAGAGCAGGATGGTAACAAACTTTGAGGCATTACAGGCCACTAATAAAGCATTGCAATCAGGGGGTATATCTAAGAAGAAGGACGTGGGAGCAGTAATGGTTGCCCAAGGACCTAAAACTCCATTCGTATACCGAACCTCTCCACTTGCATATCAAGCACCTCCACCCACATATCAAGCACCTCTACCCACCTATCAACTGTCACCTCCTCCTACATATCAACCCTCATCCCCCAGATATTCCCAACCAGCCACTGCCTATCACACCTATAATTCCCAACCATCTCATTTCAGTTACCTCCAACTCGTCAAAACTATCCAAGACCGCGACCTAATTTTGACCGCAGACCACCCAAACAATACACTGCCATTGCTCAACCCATCGATCAGCTATGGAAGGTTGAAGGCTGATGGTTACATTACTCATATCCCTGTTGTGGCCACGGAGAACTCATCCCAATAGGTTAACCCAAATAAGACTTGTGCATACCATTCGGGCATGAAAGGGCACACCATCGACGAGTGGCGCACATTGAAGGACAAAATCCAGACTTTGATTGACAACAAGATCATCCAGGCAAAAGAGGCTACACCTAATGTCCGCAATAACCCCCTCCCTGATCACAAGGGTGACAGTGTCAATGTGATAGAGATGGATGAAGAATGGGATCCGGAGGGATCAATCAGACTTATCAAAGAGGGTGACGACCCCAAGAAGCCCGCAGTCACACTCAATCCCATAATAGTGCAGGTACAGCCGCCAGTGGAGGTCAAGGTAACAACATCAGTCCTATTTGAAGTTGAGGTAGCACCCGCTGCAGTTGCATCTATTCCACTTGAGGTGAAAGTAGCCACACCATTTACAGTGACAGTACAACCACACCGCCTTTCAGCACCGAGGCTGTACCATAGGATTATGTGGCCGAAGCTAGAAGAAAAGGAAAAACCCAGATGGGGGAATCAGGTACTGCACAAGGGATGACTAGGACTGGAAGGGTCTATACACCCGAGCATTTCAGAGAGTCCAATAAACAGGCCTCTAACAGACCTCCCATTATTGAAACAGGTCCAGATGACCTCTAGAGGAAACTACAAACAAGAGAGTATTCATTCATCGATCATCTAAACAAGACTCCTGCTCAAATATCTATCCTGTCGCTGCTACAGAATTCAGAAGCACACATGAACGCTCTGATGAACGTGTTGAATGAAGCATATGTGCCCAATAACATCACAAGCGGAGAAATGGCTAACATGGTGGGACAGGTATTGGAAAGTCACAAAATCACTTTCCACGAGGATGAGTTGCCTCCTGAGGGTTTGAATCACAATAGGGCACTGCATTTCACAGTGCAATGCGAAGACTACTTCATTACCAGGGTCCTGATTGATGGAGGATCCAGTCTCAATATTTGCCCATTAACAACACTGAAGAGGTTGAGCAAAGGCCTATACAAGATACGAGAAGGGACCATGAACGTAAAGGCATTTGATGGG
Organism: Nicotiana attenuata; assembly: GCF_001879085.1. NCBI lineage: Eukaryota > Viridiplantae > Streptophyta > Magnoliopsida > Solanales > Solanaceae > Nicotiana > Nicotiana attenuata. The sequence continues at coordinate 54,648,226 of NC_031993.1, forward strand.
TCTTAGAGGGCTACCATCGGGGAAATCAATCTCTGTCTGCAAATGGGGCCTACGTGGTTTGATGTCGAGTTTCAGGTGCTAGACATTTCTGCATCCTACAATCTGCTATTAGGACGACCATAGATACACGCCGTTGGGGATGTGGCATCAACTTTGCATCAAGCGGTAAAGTTTGAGTGGAACCATCAGGAGGTGATTATCCACGGAGGCGGGAGAAACCCCATTTACACCCGTCAGACCATTCCGATGGTCGAGAATAGGAGAAGGCTAGGCGGAAAAACTTATCATCACATCGAGCGGGTCAATGAAATCGACAAAGATATGTGGTGGGATAGCAAGATAGAAAGCATGATGAACTGGGGAGGGTACGAGCCTGGCAAAGGTCTTGGTAAAAATCTTCAGGGCATCACCAAGCCAATACAGCCAAAGCGCCATGATACCACTTTTGGGCTGGGATATCAATACACCTGGCAAGAATACAATGACTGGTCACCATCATGGCAAGGTCCGTACTATCCATTAGAGAAGCCTATACCGCACTTGAATCAGACCTTCCAACAGGCCGACATCATATGGGGATTAGAGGAGGAAGAAGCACTGGCAGCCTTAAGGAACCTGTTCTTGGAAAACGAGGAAATGGACTGTTGTGTAATTGTTGAGGAGGAGGAGGAGGAGGAAGGCCCTACCATCCGAGCTGTGGAGAGAGGATCATTCCTCAAGAATTGGGCTGTCAGACATCCAGGGCCCAACGAGTCCCGGGCATTACCATTTCTTGTCTCAACGAACCAACAACTGTTACATGTAATGAGACGACGCAATAAAAGGATAGTGATTTGGAAGAAGAAGATGTCATGCCCGAGGAAATTGTCAGAGAAGTAGAAGGCTTTGAGGACAAGCCTAAGTCCAATCTGGACGAAACAGAAATAATAAACTTGGGAGACTCTGAAACTGTCAAGGAAACCCGCATTAGCATCCACTTGTCGCCATCAGAAAAAGAAGAGTATACACAGTTCTTGAAAGTGTACGAGTATATTTCTGCATGGTCATACGATGATATGACCGGGTTAAGTACATCCATTGTGGCTCACAAGTTTCCCACAAACCCAGCATGTCCATCAGTAAAACAGAAACTCAGGAAGTTCAAGCCTGACATGAGTCTGAAAATCAAAGAGGAGGTTACTAAGCAAATGAAGGCCTAGGTCCTCAGGGTGGTTGAATACCCAACTTGGTTAGCCAACATCGTGCCAGTTCCAAAGAATGATGGGAAGGTCAGGGTCTGTGTTGATTATTAGGATCTCAACAGGGCCAACCCAAAGGATGACTTCCCGCTTCCAAACATACACATCCTAATCGACAATTGTGCTAAGCATGAACTCCAGTCGTTTGTGGATTGTTTTGCCGGTTACCATCAATCTGGATGGACAAAGAGGACGCTGAGAAAATAGCTTTCATTACACCATGGGGAGTATACTGTTATAAGATGATGCCATTCGGTCAAAAGAATGCTGGGGCCACCTACATGAGGGCTATGACTACCATTTTTCATGACATGATACATAAGGATATCGAGGTATATGTGGACGACGTCATCATCAAATCCAAGAAAGCCACAGATCATATAGCCGATTTGAGGAAGTTTTTTGATAGACTGCGGAGATACAACTTGAAACTAAACCCCGCAAAATATGCATTGGGGTTCCTGCCGGAAAGTTACTTGGGTTCATTATCAGCCGTCGAGGGATAGAATTGGATCCGTCAAAAGTCAAAGCCATCCAGGAGCTACCGCCGCCAAAGAGTAAGAAAGATGTAATGAGTTTTCTAGGACGGCTAAACTACATCAGCCGCTTCATAGCTCAGTTTACAGTTATACGTGAGCATATTTTCAAGATGTTAAAGAAGGACGCTGCAACTAGTTGGACTAAGGATTGTCAAAAGGCTTTCGACAAGATCAAGGAGTACCTATCAACACCACCAGTCTTGGTCCCACCAGAGCCAGGTAGACTATTTCTACTCTACCTTGCAGTATTAGATGGAGCTTTCGGCTGCGTTCTGGGGCAGCATGACGAAACAGGGAGAAAGGAACAAGCTATCTATTACCTGAGTAAGAATTTCACCCCATATGAAGCGCGATACTCTTTATTGGAACGTACCTGCTGCGCTCTGACTTGGATAACTCAGAAGCTGAGGCATTACTTCTGCGCCTACACAACATACCTCATATCAAGGATGGATCCCATACAATTTATCTTTCAGAAACCCATTCCCACTGGCAAGCTGGCATAATGGCAAATCCTGTTGAGCGAGTTCGACATTGTTTATGTGACTCAAAAAGCACTCAAGGGACAGACACTGGCAGATCATCTTGCTGAGAACCCTGTGGAAGGAGAATACGAACCCCTGAAAACGTATTTTCCCGATGAAGAGGTGCTATTCATAGGAGAAGATATTGCTGAGTCCTACGACGATTGGAGATTGTTCTTTGACGTAGCGGCAAATTTCAAAGGAATCGGCGTTGGAGCCGTCTTGGTGTCGGAAACTGGCCAACATTATCTGGTATCTGCTAAACTCAAATTTCCCTGCACCAAGAACATAGCAGAGTATGAAGCCTCTATACTAGGGCTCAACATGGCCATCGACATGAATATTCAGGAGTTGTTGGTAATCGGTGATTCAGATTTGCTTGTGCACCAGGTACAAGGAGAATGGGCCACCAAGAATTCCAAGATATTGCCATATATGCACCATATGCAGGAATTGAGAAAGAGGTTCATGAAGATAGAGTTTCGGCATGTTCCCAGGATTCAGAACGAGTTTGCCGATGCATTGGCCACTTTGTCATCCATGATACAACATCCCGACAAGAACTTCATCGATCCCATCCCAGTAAGGATCCATAGCCGACCGGCGTATTGTGACCATGTTGAAGAAGAAACAGACGGGAAGCCTTGGTTTCATGATATCAAAGAATATTTGGCAAAAGGAGAATATCCGGAGCATGCAAATCATACTCAGAAACGTGCGCTTCGGAGGTTGTCCAATTATTTCTTCCACAGTGGAGGAACCTTGTACAGAAGAACTGCTGATTTGGGATTGCTAGGTGTGTCGACGCAAAAGAAGCTTCTAAGCTAATTGAGGAGATACATGCTGGGACTTGCGGCCTGCATATGAATGGCTTTGTCTTGGCCAAGAAGATACTTAGGGCCGGTTATTTCTGGATGACCATGGAGATAGATTGCGTCTAGTATGTCCGAAAATGCTACCAATGTCAAGTACATGCCGATATGATAAAAGTGCTGCCAAATGAGCTCAATGCAACAAGCTCACCTTAGCCATTCGCCGCCTGGGGAATGGATGTCATTGGTCCAATCGAGCCCACCGCCTCAAATGAGCATCGGTTCATCTTGGTAGCTATTGATTACTTCACCAAATGGGTCGAAGCAGCATCTTACAAGGCGGTAACTAAGAAGGTCGGAGCAGATTTTGTCCGCGACCGGGTTGTTTGGTGGTTTGGAGTTACAGAATCAATTATCACTGACAATGCCTCCAATCTCAACAACGATCTGATGAAGAACATGTGTGAGACTTTCAAAATCAAGCACAAGCATTCCACAGCCTATAGACCTCAGATGAATGGAGTTGTAGAATCCGCTAACAGGAATATAAAGAAGATATTGAGAAAGATGGTAGAAAAGCACAAGCAATGGCACGAGAAGCTGCCATTTGCGTTATTGGGATATCTTACCACAATCCGCACATCAACCGGGGCAACTCCCTACTTACTGGTTTATGGTGCTGAAGCTGTTATTCCCGCTGAAGTGGAGATCCCTTCTCTGAGAATCATACAAGAAGCTGAGCCCAGCGACGCGGAATGGATAAGGAGTCATTGTGGGAAGCTATCCCTCATAGACGGAAAAAGGATGAATGCAGTGTGTCATAGGCAACTCTATCATAATAGAATGTCTAGAGCCTTCAACAAACGACCAAAGGCAGTTCACACCGGGGCAGCTAGTGTTGAAGAAGATCTTCCCGTATCAGGATGTAGCCAAAGGGAAATTCTCTCCCAACTGGCAAGGCCCTTACATGGTTCATAGAGTATTGACAGGAGGAGCCCTCATACTTGCAGAAATGGACGGAGAGGTCTGGCCAAAACCAATCAACTCAGATGCAGTCAAACGATACTATGTGTAACTATTTATGTTTTCACAAAATGATGTAAATTAAACTACGCTTGACCTGATTCCATTTAAGAGGGGATACGTAGGCAGCCCTGTGGGTTCGGTCATATCATAACAAAATTTTCATTCCCCCCCCCCCTCCCCAGAACCAGAAACTGCCCTCAAAATTCTGAAGCAATTTTAGCTGATCGCAGCATGTGCAGCAGTCAGACGTGTCCACCTAACTAGGGCAGAATTTTGAGGAGGACCCTCAAAATTCTATAAGTAGGAGAGGTTGAAATGTCTCGGATCATGTCACAGTCACTGGTTCATCTAACCAATTTCTAAAATAATATATTTTATTTACGTCTTTGAAACTATGCATGCTTGCTTGTAAAATGACTCTATTTAGCCAACGCTACCCCCAATGATTTGAACAGGACCTTCAGACCAAGCAAAGCGAGCCAAGCAAGCCGACGGAGGCACGAACCGACCTCCCCCTTTTACAGAACTCACGATTTTTCTTTGGATGCACGAAGAATACACAGGCTTCCAAGTCACAATCTTCATAACAACCGTGATACTAAAATCTATTATCAGCTAAGAAAACTCTGCTATCACCTGCTATTTTATTTGGGACTAAGCCCTGTCCCGAATCTTGCATGAGATTAAGCTCTGTCTCCATCTGCATGCGACTAAGCTTTGTCTCCATCTGGATGAGGCTAAGCCCTGCCTCCATTCTGCATAAGGCTAAGCTCTGCCTTCCACTTGCATGGGACTAAGCCCAGTCCCGAATCTTGCATGAGACTAAGCTCTGTCTCCATCTGCATGGGGCTAAGCCCTGCCTGCATAAGGCTAAGCCCTGTCTCCATTTTGCATAAGGCTAAGCTCTGCCTTCTATTTGCATGGGACTAAGCCATATCCCGAATCTTGCATGAGGCTAAGCTCTGCCTCCTATTTGCATAAGGCCAATCATCGCCTCTATTTGCCGAGACTAAGCACTGTATCTCCGGCACTATCTATTTGCTCCTCTTTCGGGCTAAGCTTTTCCCTCAACCTCACAAGACTAAGCCTTGTCTTATTGTTTTTAGCATCATATTATTACATCTCATGGGCTGAAATATCGCCAACTTGTCCAAAGGCGTCATTGTCTAAAGGCATCATCCTCAAAGCCGGAAGACACCATGCCATGGCCTGAGGATCTCTCAAATTTGCATATCATTATTCAAAGGCTTCATGGTTCGGAGGCACCATTTCATGGACCGAGAACGTCATTTCATGGCCTGCGAATCTCCTATCACACAATTCATGGCCCAAGACGTCATCCGCACCGTCCAAAGATAATCTTTTATGGTCTAAAGGAAATTTGCATCATGTTTAAATTCTTGCAGTAATCTGCGTACTTTCATGCATCGTATTTTGAGTTTTGCAGATAATCCAGGAGGTAACCGTTTTTCAAACAGAAGCAGCCTTCGCTCCGGTTTCCGCTCATGCCATTTTTTTTACTTTGCCATTATAATAGATTCCTATCAGTTACCCACCTTACTTCGTGATATCCAACTATCTGCCCTATAATACATCCATTACATTTCAGATTCACAATCATAACTCTATCCGACCTCACCCTTCACAAAAGAACCTTTTGATGAAACTAGCTACCACTCTTATAACAACTCCATTGGCTTCATTCACCGGTGGGTCCAGAACAACACATGGCCTGATTCTTGTAAAACCAGGGATATGTAGGTAACTCAAAGACCAGGGTTCGGCCTCTATTTTTCAAACACCCATTCGGTCAATATCGGTCATCATTCTTTGCCCGAAAACTCTTTCATCCTTCCCGGGTAAAGAGGGGCAACTGTTGATACCCAATTTTTCCCTCATATATTTTAAAATATGCATACACTTTCAAAATATAGTACACACATTTACAAACATGCACAAATTATTTTATAATTTTTTTATAAGTCCTTAAATCCATTTATTTTTGCATTTTTTATTATATAAATATTTAAAATTATCCCTCATATTACTTTATGATGATTTAACCATCCAAATTCGTCATCCATGCTCATATAAGTGTTCAAATATTTCAATTGAATTTTTTCAATTACATTTTGCATTTTTAAAACTATAATTGTGTATTTTGTAATAATAACCCACATATATGCATAGCTACATTATCTATGTAAAAAATGAGTTTTATATTTTTTTACAATATTAAGTAATTATTTTAAATCACCTACATGCATAAAAATTATTTGTTATCTTTTAATTAGCTATTTTTAAAATTATTTTTAATTAGTAAAATGGGTATTTAAATAACAACCCCTAATTTTATACCCAAAATCGGACCCCCCAATCCAATTCAATTAAAAAAAAAATAGGCCCAAACCAACTACCCCTAGCCCAATTAAATCCTACCCGGCCACCAAACCCTTTAAATCCTGGACGTTGATCATACAGATCAACGGCCACCATCACTTCTTACCATTTTTAACCAAACGACCCCCCCCCAAACCCTAGCAATTATTCATAAACAGCCGCCCTAGAATCCTTAATCCTCTCCGTCTCTCTGAGACCTAAACCTAACCCTAGCCGCCGCCACCCAAAACTAATCCTATTCCCTCCGATTCTCACTCGACCCATGGATTTCCATGGCTGTTTGAGGCTCCTACTGATCTTCTACGTCTCTTGGTTGCTTGTTCTTATGATTTCCTGGAAAGATCTCGAAGAGATCTAACCTGATCTGGTTCAAGACTCTCTAAGAGCCCGTCTATGGTTGTGAGTGTTACTATTTCGATGCTTTTACGGTTCAAATCTCTTGTTTGAGACTGGATTCTCTTTACCCTTTCGTTCTTTCTTGAAAACCCTCATTTCCAACACGGATCCATCCAGATCTTTGTAGATCTGGAATGTTTTTGAGTTCATCGTCGATTTTTCTTTAAAGAGTTTCTTGTTTCTTCACTATTAACTGATTTTTAGCACTACGCTACTTTAGGTTTTTGATTTCTCTGATTTCTGTTGTTCGAATCTCTGTATATTTGAAGTGCTTTCTGTTTCCATGGCTATTTCTTTAAATTTCTCCTAATCTTTCAGCTACTAATCAACCATAAGTATCTTTCTAATTATCTGGGGTTTCCACTTCCGTTTTTTGCAAAAGGTTTTCTGAAGTTTTTATGTTTCATTAAATCTTTCTCGCATGGTTATGTTTCTGGTCCAATTTTTTGACTATTCAGTGTTTGATTTCAACCTCTTGTCCGTTATTGTTTGAATAATTGAATCATTAGCCTAATTATCTAGGGTTTCATTTGTTTACTAAACTAATTTACTGATCTCTGATTGTTTCCTTAATCCTGAGTTTATTAATTGACATCTCGTGTCTATCTATAGGTTGTTTGACCCTTTGATTGGTCTCTGATTACTCGTGTTGTCTTACTTGTGAAACTGATTAATTGATTTAAGGGTTCTAACACTAATTGACTGTTAAACCTACTTCTGGCCTTATTTTTTCCATGTCAATTTGCCCTGCCTTATTTACCTATACTATTCGACTCCTATATATATATGCAATCTCATTCTACCTTGGACACGGGTAATAGCTCACACACACAAAAAGAACTTTCCTCTCATCTATCTCTCTGCTACTTGTGATCACTGCTTGACTAGCCGACTGAAAGCCAAGGCTAGGGTGTTGAATCCTGTCTACTTTACCTTCTGTTTCTGCTTCATTAACTGGTATGCCTGTACTACTGTCATTCAATTAATTTTTGCGTTTCTCAGCATGTTTACTTCTGTTAAATTTGTATGTTCATCAGCATGTTTACTTTTGTTTAAATCCATGCATTTACCAGCATGCTTACCCCTGTTTAATCCATGTGTTTGCTAGCATGACTGTTTCTGTCCAATCTGTGTGGCTACTTCTGTTGAAACTATATATTCAATAGCATGTCTGACTATATGTTTCCTAACATGTCTATTAAGGTTCAATGTATGTGTTTATGTCCGCTCTTGGCCAATACATGTGTTTACCACAATAGCATGTTGACTCCTATTTTCTAATTAGAACTATGTGTTCTGCCTTCAGCAAGTCTGCATGTTTACTTATGTCTAAAATTAGATCTATGTCTTGTCTACTCCCCTACTAAGCATGACCCCCTTTTCTGGATACTTTGCACCCTAATCCCTATTACCCCTTACATGTGGCTGCTTTATTTTCAGCATGCCTTGCTTCTGTGTTTGGTCACTTAGTGACAGCCAATAAGTTTATGTAATCCTATTTCTGAATGCTGCTTGTTTGGCTGGAACCTTTGCCTAGGTTCTAGGAACTGAATGATTGTATCTACTTCTGATTTCCTGAAAGTCTGAAACTGCTTTTTTCCTAAAACTATTCTTGCAAATCACTATCACTTCAATTCCTAGAATACTTAGGTTACTGGCCCTCCAGTGTGAGCATTGATTTGGAGTCCATGAGACTCCTTTGAACTTTGACACACTGGGCTAGCTATTCCACACTGCACAAGCTGTTTAGCCTTTAAGGAGGCCTTGGTGTGAGCACTGCCCTGGGTCCTGGAGGCCCTTGGGAACTTTGACACACTAAGATACCCTCCCTGGCACTATGAGATGTGGCAATTGAGACTGTTTCAAGGCCTGGTACTTCTAGGTTTGCTTTGGGCCTATTTCAGACTCCCTATGTATAGATTTTATTCATTATGTAATTCACTTATGGTCTGTAATAATAATCTTTGTATACAGATATTGAGGAAATTCTTAAAATGGAAGGGGATTCTTATATGATTTTTGTGAGGGAAATCGGGTAGAAACCATGCCTTTAGGTTTACTGTGCTTACTTGCATTAGAAATCATGCCTTAGGTTTGTTATGTTTACTTGCCTTAGAAACCATGCTTTTAGGATTGTTTGGCATACTAGAAAACATGTTATAGGCTCATCACCTCATTCGTTACAAAATTCTGCTTCTGCGTAATCATGATCACCTAGAAATTCTGTCATTAAATTACTGCTATAATCCTGCTTAACAAAAGCGTTCATCCGTTATGTGCATTACAGATCCTGCTTTAGGACTGTTATCGCATTCGCTTCAAAACCATGTCTATATCATATAAATCAGTAACTATCCTGCTTAAAAGCAATCCCAACACTTAGATATCATGTTCTAGGATTAAATGTATGTAAACCAGCTCTGTAATGTTTAACACCTAGACCAGCATGCCTATAAGACTTAATAAGTTCAAAACTGTTTGTGTTAAATTGAACTTGATTACATTTTAGACAGCATATTTATAGGGTATCTCCGCCTAGGCAAGCCTGTAGGTAGTTAAAATCTTATAAAACTGGAAACTATGTTGTGCTTATTCGTGAACTTCCTAGATTCAACAGATTCTAAAATCCGTAGGCCAACTGATTAGGTCTTTAACGGTTTGCCTTAACTCAATTCTCTGCTTGTCATGCCTACCTAGATATCCTGTTCTAGGACCTCTCTGAAACCTTTAAAATTTGTTGTTTGAGACGTGCACTTGTTTGCTCTATTTGTGGAGGTAAAATATGAGCCCTTTAACTGTTCTATCTTTGTTCCAGTCCTACGTGTTTTGTTTGTCGCCTAGAATTTTCTCCTTTTAATTACTGTAGTAGAGTCTAGACTTACCTTAACTAGAAGTCCTAAATACCTCTGGGACTATATAAGTAAAGGGGACGGGTAATGCACGCATAGGATACACCTTAAGGTTGTTAGAACGCAATAGGCTATGACCAAGGGGAGGGTAATTGGGTAGTAAAGGATATGATGACATGTGCGCTAATGCCACGTGTTACCCCTCTATTTGAGGAAGACTTACCGGGTATTGTACAGATGTGATCCTCTAGGGCAACAAACCTAGGACTCCCCTCATCTTATTTACATATGTGTGCTTAGACTGCTTATCTGTCAAATTTCCTTTATGTGTGCTTAGACTTCCTATCTGTTACATGACTAATTCACATAATTTGAGTTCGGCCGGGACCCACCTTTGTGGACCACGAGGGGTGCCTAACACCTTCCCCTCAAGGTTATTTCGAGCCCTTACCCAAGTCTCTGGTAATGCAAACCGGTTTCATGAGTTATCTGCTCTAGGTGCCCTAACGCACCTTAATCCGTTAGGTGGCGATTCTCTAAATTCAAATACCCAACTCCCAAAAGGAAAAGGAGCTGTCCCAAAATGTTGAAACCCGGACTTCGCGAGGAAAAAGGTGGTGCGACATCCGTATCACTAGCACGCATAACTCGGGAGTCTTGTGCATCTCATCAATAAAGTCATGTGGTCCTCCTCGGGATAAGTACCCGTGAACACTGGAGGATCCAACTTAAGGAATCTATTCACCCTGGAACTAGCAAAATCCCGTTGCTAGTTGGAAAAAGCAGGTGTAACATTCGATCTCTAGGCCTGTGAAGCTATTATCTGAGCAAACATCGGTATGGCTCCCCTAGGACACCCATCAAAAATACCGGGACCGGAAGCTAGGGCTGGAGGTGGAATAGTTGTACCCTCCGTAGGAGTTGGGATTGGTGCATTCTGAGTAAGAGTAGTAGAACCAGGTGACGTAGTAGCTGGGGGAATATCCTCACCCCTCGGGTGCTCGCTCGCATCATTAGGTACAAAATCAATCGCCACTCCTGGGGTGGCATTAGCTCCTTGGCCAGTTCTTGCTTTCTTCCAAGGTGCCATGTATTGAAATTAGAGCAATGCACGAGTTAAAGGAGAAACAGTCTTACAATCAGCTCTATCGCACGATCTAGAACATCAAAGAAGGGTGTCATTCCTAAATTCCCGCATAGCCTCCTAATTATGGATGTGGTTTACAACACACCTATAAGAAGGACTCTACTAGGCACGGCGCTGAGACATCCTAGGACATTTTAAAACTTTAGTCTCTGATACCAAGCTTGTCACATCCTGAGATCGGGGAGCGTGACCGGCGCTCAACCGAGGTGCCTCGGTCGAGCAAGCATGCACAATGTCGTCTACCTAACTAAACCATGAATAAAGGGAAGATACATTTCAATAATTAGACAGTAAGAGGTCATGTGAACAACACCAGTTCATTTCCATTAGTTACGTCATTAACAAGTCTAAACATTAGTACAATATACAATCATAGTTTGAAGTGGATCATGTGATACAATTACAACAATTTTATTTTAACTTTCCCAAAACAAGATACAACCCACACTACATCTACGGAACCTCTAACAGAAACAAAAGCGTGCTACGTAGTGCCGGCAACAAGGCCCCGACTATACCTCAAAATTCTATGTACAAAGGACAAGGATACAAGACCTCGAAATGAAGTGGGGCTCACCAAGTCATCTAAGGAGAGGGTGTACTTCTATCACTGCTCAATGCCGCCCGCAGTGGAACCGCCTGCATCCATTTAAGATGTAGCGCCCCCAAAAAAAGGGACGTTATTATATATGGAATAGTACTAGTATTAAAAACTAGACACACCCTCAATAGAATGAGTAGCACTACAATGAGACAGAGACATAGAATCAATGAGGGCCTCAAACAACAATAAAGTATCAAGTTAGGATAAAGGATATATTTCAAGCTAGTTTCAATATTTTTAAGTTGCGAGATCTTTAGTACCGATATACCACCGTGCTTTTGGCACGGTGTCCGATCTCATCCCAATCGGCTAAGCCATCTCACCCCAAGACATCCACTCACAATACCACCATGTATGTGGCATGGCATCTGATCTCAGCCCGATCATCTGAGCTGTCTCACCACAATGCCGTGTGGGTAGACATCACATCACAGCACATCACATCTTGCTAGAAATAATCTCATCACACTCAAGGGGAAATATCTCAACACATCAATCTCATCCCATATAAGGGGAAACAATCTCATCACATCAACACGGGGATTTACCCCTCAATCAGTCTTACGCTGGCACATGTAGTTTAGGGGTTAAGTACTTCGACCTACCCTTCCTCAGTGACTAAACGACACTCCCAAAGCAGCTATTATTTAAATGATCCATAGCTCATTTCAATGACTTTTACACTCCTCCTTATTTGATTGGCACTAGTGACCCCAAATATAATATCATTATTGACACGTCTACCGTATTTCATACTTCAAACTCACCCCTATAACTTTCAAGTGTTACCGTGGATTATCATCAATAATTGTATTTCAAATCAAGACTTTAAGTACATATATGAGCAAACAAGAGCCTTAAGCAGAATGAGTTTCTCTTCAACAATTTGGCATACTAACTTTCATTTGAAACACGACGTGAAGTCATAACATGTTAATACACAGTCCATAACCACATTACCGAAGGATAACAAAATAAGATAAAAGCGTTTGGAAAACATTTTTAACGTATAACTTTCGACACGGATCTTATTCCAATAGTCAAATTAATAATTAACAAATCGGGACTTACGGGATTATCATGGGATTCAATTCTAAGAGAAAGGTTTAGCCAACATACCTTGTTTGAGCTTTCCTGATTTACCAAAATGTTTCGGATATCATAGAAACTTCAATCAATTTGGAAATATAACAAATTTGATCACACATTAGGAAGAAGTCCATGGGTCCGGCTCATTTGAGCATTTTAGCAAACACTAGGTGGACATTATGACCTCAAGGTCCTCCTATGGTGGATTCCTTCATCCCACAACCCAAAGTCTACCCATTTGAACTTGACAACCTTCCCACAACCTTGATGGTACATGCATGCATCAATAACACACTCACACCCAAGAATCACACCCCTCATTAACGATCTTCTACCCCAAACTCGAAATTGAAACTAGGGTGTGGAACTTACCTCTTAGATGAAGACCTTGTGAATTCTCCAATGTTTGAGCAAGGATTGATGAGCAATTAGCTTAGGGACTTCACCTCTCACTCTTTTGCAATTCTTCTCTCTAGAAATATTAGATTTTTGCTTTAGAAGTGGTCCTTAACGTCATATATCGAAATAGGGATGGGTTATAAAAACCAGAAAATGGACCCTCCGAACATAGCTCTGCAGTCGCAGAGTGGATCGCAGAATGGATGTGCGGTCCGCAAAAATAGGCTGCATAAGTGATGTCAAGAACTAGGCCGCTTGGGTTAGGTCTGCATTAGGTATGTGGTCCACAGACCAGTTTTATGATTGCATACTGCATAGCAGAATTCCCCTCCAGAAATCTTCATGTTAGATCTGCGATGGATTGTACGGCCGACAAAAACATTATGCGGTCACATATCAGACCGCAAAACAACCCTCCAAAATGTGCCACTTTTCTGTTGCACTCTGCGGCCTATTTGTGGCCTGCAGAGTGATTCTGCGGCCGCATAGTGGATCGCAAAAATGCCCTGCTCTGCAAAAGTTTTCTTCCACTCCCAATGCACTGTTCAACCCAAAAAGTCCGTACGGTGGCTCGCAACCTTGCCACGAAGAATTTCTACAACCATCAAACACATAAGTCTACCTTTGCATCACGAAACCCCGGGTTCTAGGTGAAATTTTACGGGGACTTACATGTGAAGGCAAATATCATACATTTTAGAGAGAGGTGAGCGCTAGCTAGAGAGAGGGTGAAACTCAATCACTTCAACACTCTACTCTTTGATCGAGCTTTGGAAATTCAAGAGAGAACTCAACAAATATTCTACTAAAGAGTTAAGGCTCCATCCCTAGCTCTCAAATTTGAAATTGGGCTGAATATAGGTAGTGGGAAGTATGATTCTTGAGAATAAGAATGGTCATTTGTGCATGCATGTGCCAATGAGAGGTGGTATGTAGGGTTGTTGAACTATTATGGGTAGATTCCATTGTAGGTATTTGACAAAATTCCCTAGAGACTTATATCATGGGAATCCTCCTAATTATGATTCAATTTTATCATCTTTCTATAGATTGAAATTTCTAGGAGTATCAGAATGTTGTAGTAATTCTAAGGAAGGCTCAAGCGAGGTATGTTGGCTAAACTCCTCTTGTAAAATCGAATTCCATGAATCCTCTGTAAGCCTCAAGCGTGATTTGCCCAAGCTCTTAATTCTTATATTCCGAGTTGTTTCCTACAAGTTGAGCTATCCCTAATGAACAGTGCATCGAAAGTGTATGTACTCAAAATTGTGTTCCAATTGCTTCTATCAGATTATGCCCCCTTCGGAAGAAATATTTCAAGCACGATTAATGTATCAACTTTTATGACTTAAGTTCATGTTTCAATTGTAAATTATTATGCTCTATTTTGGAAAGAAAAGTCAATGTGTTTAAGACTGTTATTACTCATAAATATATAGTATTGATTTTAAAATACTCTTTATGTCGATAACCTATGATGATCCTTGAAAGTGAAAGAATGAGATTATGAAATCTAAAATGCGGCCGTCATGCCAAGAATGATGATTTACATTTGTAGAGAAGAGTGCCAATGAAATGATAGGAAGTGCAAAAGGCTATGAAATGGATTGTAACTCTTTTATATGATAAATATTTTGGGAGGGTTTTTCGGTCAACCAGGAAGGGTGGGTTGAAATAACCTAAACCCGAAACTACATGTGTAGGAGTGATTGAGAGATAAATTCCTATATTGATGTGTTGAGATTATTACCCTTAATTTGGATGAGATGATATCCAGAAAAGGACCATGTTGACCTACACTTCATTGTGATGAGACGGCTTAGCCGATCAGGCGGTGAACAGACACCATGTTGTGCACACGGTGGTGGTATTGTGTTTCTATGTCCACCCGCACATATTGGGGTGAGACGGCTTAGCCGATCAGGCGGAGATCGGACTCCATGTCATATACATGGTGGTGTGTCGGTACTAAAGATCCCCCAACTTAAAATATTAGTATTTACTTGAAGATTTACCTTGCTCTTAACTTGGCATTTAAATATTATATAAGCTTCTCACTGAGTTCATATTTGTCTCCTTTATGTTGGTACTCTATTCCATGAGAGGGTATTTAGCTTCACATACTAGTACTATTCTATTTGTACTAACATACTAGTACTATTCTATTTGTACTAACGTCCCTTTTTCCAGGGATGCTGCATCTTTAATGGATGTAGGTGGTTCCACAATAGGCAACGTCGATCATTGAAAGCAACACACCCTCTTCTTAGCTGGTTTGGTGAGCCTCACTTCCTATCAAGGCCTTATGTCTTTTGATCCTTGTATATTTGTATTTTGAGGTATAGTCGGGGCCTTGTCACCTGCTCTTTTATACTACTCCTTTGTTCTATTTAGAGGCTCCGTATACATGGTGTATGTTGTGTTTTGATTTTGGAAATACACTGTAAATGTTATAGTTATGGGATATTCCACTTTCATATGTGAACTTGTAATCATTTGGGAATTGTCATTGAAACTCCTTTAAGTAAATGGAAAAAGGATGTTGTACACTGTATCCTTCACATGTATATCTCTGGCTATTGATTCTTATTTCATTCAGGGTAAAATTGGGTAGAAGGCATCAAGTAGGCTTGCTTTATCGGGGTATCTCGGTTGAGCGCCGATCGCGCGCTCCAAGGTCGAGCCATGACAGATCTGTGGCCGGAGATCTACTGCAGAGTAGAACAGGCCAGCCCAGTTTTGGGGGACGATTTTGCGGTCCCGTTCGCGGACCGCAGACGTGTTTTGCAGTCGCATTTGTGATCACATATCTAGTCTGGTGTGTCCATTTTGGGAATTTTTCTAACCCGAACCCGTTTTAATAAAAAGCCACTGGGATCATTTTTAAGGCCAAAATCATGCATATTAGAGAGAGGTAAGAGCTAGCTAGAGAGAGAGAGAGAGAGGGTGAAACTCAATCACTTCAACACTCCACTCTTTAATAAAACTTTGGAAATTCAAAGGGAGAAGTCACAAAATCTTCTACTAAAGAGGTAAGGTTTCATCCCTAGCTCTCAATTTCAAAATTGGGCTCAATATAGGTAGTGGGAAGTATGATTCTTGAGAATACGAGTAGTCATTTGTGCATGCATGTGTCAATGGGAGGTGGTATGTACGGTTGTTGAACTACTACTGGTAGATTCTTGTTGTGACTGATTGAGGGGAGAAGGGATTACCATTGGAGTATAATCAATTTTTGCATAGTACGTATTTGACGAAGTTCCCAAGAGACTTATATCATAAGAATCTTCTTAATTTTATGATTCAATTTTATCATCTTCAAATAGATTGAAATTTCTTGGAATATCAAAACGTTTTAGTAATTCTAAGGAAGGCTCAAGTAAGGTATATTTGCTAAACTCCTCTTCTAGAGTCGAATTCCACAAATCCCTTGTAAGCATGAAGTGTGCTTTTCCCAAGTTCTTTATTCTTATGTTCCAAGATGTTTCCAACAAGTGTAGACATCCCTAATGAACCATGCGTCGAAAGTCGATGTGCTCAAAATTGTGTTCCAGTTTCTTCTATCAGATTATGCCCCCTTCAAGAAAAATGTTTCAAGCATGATTAATGTGTCAACTGCTATGACTTAAGTTCATGTTTCAATTGCAAATTATTATGCTCAATTTGGAAAAGAAAATTCAATGTGTTTAAGACTCTTATTACTTATATTTTTAAAGACTTTATTTCAGAATGCTCTTTACGTTGATAACCTATGGTGATCCATGAAAGTGAAAGAATGAGATTATGAAATATAAAGTGCGACCATCGTGCCAATAATGACGATTTACATTTATGGCCAAGAGTTCCAATAAAATGAAAGAAAGTGCAAAAGGTTATGAAATGAATTGTAACTCTTTTATATGTTAAATATATTTGGGAAGATCGTTAGTTCACCGAGAAAGGGTGGGTTAAAATAACCTAAACCCGAAGCTACACGTGCCGATGTAGGAGTGATTGAGGGATAAATTCCCGTGTTGATGTGCAGAGATTATTCCCCTTAATTGGGATGAAATGATAGTTAGCAAAGGACCATGTCGACCCACACAACATTGTGGTGAGGCGGTTTAGCCGATCGGGCGGTGATTGGATACCTGTTTACCGTGAAAATTGTAATAGCAATTTAATTTATTGATGGGACTCTAACAATACGTGATCTATTTTTATGCTAGATGTTTATGCGGATGATGCTATGTGTATGGAATTTAGAGACGAAATGCGAGCTAAAGATAGATCTATAATCAAACCGATGAGCTAGCCAATCTGGGCCTCGGGCAGACTAATACGGGGTCTCGAGATCGATTTCACGGCTCAGACTCGAGCTATTAAGGGTAACCGGGGAAGGGCTAACAGTTGTAAGATAATCAACGAAGGCTCTTTATGGCCAATGACAAGTAATAAATGAAGAACAAGTATGAATGTAATAAATGAGAGCAATAATATCAAGAGAATATGTTAGAGAGAAAAGAGAATGTTCTTCTATATTTTGGGTGGAGTAATTGGAGTAAAAGAACCTTACAAAATGACAAGGAATCCCTTTATAAAGGAGGGAAATCCCTGCATAGCACAAAATACATTAATTACATAGATATGGGGATGGGACGACTGACTGACGCCCTGATTTGGGTTCTGAGTAGCCCGCTAGGCAGTGTCAGTCCTAGCTGCGTGTCTTGGGGACTCCCCGTATCCCCCATTACCGTGATTATTACTGCCCTGGGGTCGAGCGTTATCGATCCTTCGAGGTGATCTTTCGAGTGCCTTAGTGACAAGAAATTAGACTCTCTGATTTCACCGTATACAGATAGTCCCCGCGTTTCTTAGAGAGGAACGATAAGAAACTGATTTGACATCCGACTCTTCGAATTTCCCTTGATGACATTATATTGACGACATCATACTTATGACGCCAACCTTCACGATAACCGGGGCACCCCCATGGACTTGTCTTTTCAGCGCCATTCCATGTGCTGGTGATTCTCATTCTTTGAGGCCATAATATCGCCGTCGACTCATTTTTCAATGGCGCATTGCTCCTGCCGATCCATCTTTCAAAGGCATTGATGGTGTCACTGGCCATACTATCTCCCCCCTATAAATGGGGGGCTTTTCGGTGCTATCTTCTCACTCAAGTATCTTTCAACATCTATCCATTCCTTTCTCCTCACTATTTTCTTCCATTGTTAACCACCATTTTTGGGATTCACGGCCTCAAGGTCGTATGGAAGCGCTCTTATCAGCTGCGCGATGATCTTCTGTCTGAGCTTCCCTTTGTCGAACGAGACTATACCGTCCTGTCGTTGTTGTTGTTGTTGAACGAGTGCTACTGCTGTCGTTATTGACTCGAGGTACTGATACATGGGGGGCCGACTTCTTCCTACTTAGAAAGTCATTTGGACTCTACACCGTTGCTCGGGAGAGTATTCGGACTACACACCGCTGCTCACTCTCCTACCCTGATCTTGCACGGCGTGATGTCCCAGAATGTGGGCTCGGAGCGGCCGTGCAAGTAGGGTTGACGCCCGCTGAATCCTCAACCTTTGGCTTCGGCGGGATATGTCTCTTTTTTTTGCCTCTTCCGCATCACCTTCCTCTTCTTTACCTTCTCCCTTTTCCTTTTCTTCATCTTCTCCCTCGGAGGTATTATTCCGTGGGATTGAGATGGGAACCTAGAGGAGGTGGCGGCCGAAGGTATCACCGTCGAGGATGCGCGTTCGAGGAGGTGGCGCTCGGAGATGCTGCTACCGGAGATGAACCTTCGGAAGTAGATTAGGCTTCTAGGCTTTTACTATATGGATACCTTTTTGCCTCTCTATTTCTGTGTAAGGACACCTCGTGGGCTTTTTGTAGTCATATGTAAGAAGCCCTCGCGGGCCGTTGTAATCGAATGTTCATGAATACAAAGATGTTTCTTCAATTCTGTCTTGGGTGCTTGCTATTTTTTCCTTTTATTTGTGCTTACGGAAACCTTGAATGCATGGTCCTAGTAGACGTTTTCGATGTCGAGCTCAAGTGGGAGTGTATTTCTCTGATCTTTGGTTGTTTAGTACGGCTCCCTGCGGAACCGTTTGCCTTTGAGCTCTCGAGGACAGTCCCCGAGCGGGGTCCGTTCAAACCTGAGCCACCCGGAAACCTGCTTTGAACTTAGCGTAGATAGCCTTAAGGCACTGTAGATAGATCCTGGAGGAGGGTTTGTCCGAGCTCGGACGATACCTCGGGGCCAAGCCCATACGGGTGGAGCTTAAATGCCTATTTCCTTGGGGCTTGATTCCCTTTTGGCGAAAGTCCCCGAGGTCGGTTTCCACCTCGAGACTTATTACGATGTCATTGGCTTCTTAGAGCCTCACTTTTTTCTTTGATGGAGGTCCTCGAGGTCGGGTACCACCTCCGGACTGGCGATGATGTCGTTGGCTTCTTAGAGCCTAACTTCTTTTAGATGGAGATCCTCGAGGTCGGGTACCACCTCGGAATAGGTGATCATGTTGTTGGCTTCTCGGAGCCTAAATTCTCTTTGATGGAGGTCCTCGAGGTCGGGTACCACCTCGGGACTAGTGACGATGTTGTTGGCTTCTCGGAGCCTAACTTCTTTTAGATGGAGATCCTCGAGGTCGGGTACCACCTCGGGATAGGCGACGATGTTGTTGGCTTCTCAGAGCCTAACTTCTCTTTGATGGAGGTCCTCGAGGTCGGGTACCACCTCGGTACTGGTGACGATGTTGTTGGTTTCTCGGAGCCTAACTTCTCTTTGGTGGAGATCCTCGAGGTCGAGTACCACCTCGGGATTGGCGATAATGTTGCAGGCTTCCTGGAGCCTAACCTTTTGTTGGAGGTCCTCGAGGTCGGGTACCACCTCGGGACTGGCGATGATTACGTTGGAGATCCCATGCTTCAAAGTAGTCACCCTTCTTTTCCTGCGTTAAGCCTTTCATCATTTCAGCATCAGCGTACTCTCACCGATTCCTTGCTTTAGTTCTCTGAGTTTGTCGTCGCCATGAGTGTTACATCGGGTTCTGTCGGACAGAGAGGGTAGAGTTCCGCTCCCGATGCTTGGGATCAAAGAGAGTTTACCTTGAAGATTATTTCTTCGATAGGAGAGGGGCACCTTGAGTTAGTAAGGAGAGACTGCGGATGGGGGGAGAGAGTAGTGTTACAGACACTTTCCCCGGACGAGGGCATCTCAGATCACGTTGATGGATTCCTTAACGTATACACGTATCCTTTCACACTGGGCCCCCTCGATAGGGTTGTGCTTGACTTCTGTTTAAAGTATCTAGTTACCTTGGCACAGATACATCCGTTGTTCTGGCGAGTAGTGTTGATGATGAGGTTATTTACGGAGAAGGCGGGGCTTGAATTTATGCTCAGTCATGTCATTAGGCTGTATCGGCCATTTCACGACCGAGGTCTGCTAACCTTGCGGTGTCGGTCTACCACGCCCTTCATTGTTGACGATGAGGAAGATGGAGATCGGGAGTGGATGAGTCGGTTCGTCCGGGTCCGGACTGCTGACTTTATCCCTGTGGAACTTATGCCATTCCCCAAGGAATGGAATTATACACGTAAGTGGTACATCCCGTGCCTTCTCAGATTCGTTTATGGCGAAGGCTAGTTTTGTAGCCGTGCTTTTTCCTTTTCTGTAGCGATTTCATGGGTGCCAGGCGACGTTCCTGTTGATACCCAATTTTTCCCTACGTATTTTTACATACAAAATACTTTCAAAATAGCATATACATGCATATATAAGCATGCCCAAGAGTTTTGGTATTTTTCCCTAATTTTTAAAGTCAATTTATTGTCTATTTCTTGCAGTACAAAATCCAATAATTATTCCCAAAATTATCATTTAGGTGAATAATTTATTTCTATTCTCATATTTACACCAAAATATAATTAAGGTGATTTTTGTATACTATTACAAATTTTATTTGGTATTTCTAAAGCTAAATTGCATATGATCGTAATTATAGCCTATTTTACGATTAACAGCATTTTTACAATTATAAAATTATTTCCAGTATTTTGGATTAATATTTATGTATTATTAATTAGTTCAGTGCTTTTAATTTGTTTTTTAAAATCATTATTACTATTTTTATAAAAAGAAAAGGGGAAAATTGGCTATTTAACATATAGCCCGTTTCCATTTCAATTATAGCCTCATTTCCTTTCAATTCTAACCTCAATTTAACCTCCAATTCCGCCCCAAATTAAAACCAACCAAATTCCAATTTTAACCCGACCCCAGACCCAATTTTAAACCCACCCGGTTTCCCTTTAAATCCAGGCCATTGATCATTTTGATCAACGAACGATATTCTTTCTTTCCTTTTTAATTCCCTAACCCACCTAACCCTAATCCATTCTATCAGATACGCCGCCTTTGAACTCTTCATCTCTCAAACTCTCTCTAGCCCACTCCGAAACCCTAATCATCTCCCACCTGTTTCTACCATGTTTCCACCGGAATTCATGGCATTCCAAGCCATGGGTGGCTTGTGCTCACTCTCTCTCACCGTTAAACCTAAGCTACTCGAAGTTTGGAGGCCCGACTTCAATGGCTCTCTTTAGATCTGTCTCAAATCTGTAGATCTATGGCCTCTCCGGTCATTATTCCAGCATGCTCGAGCAATATGAGTCTCTTCGACTCAGGATCCGACTTTACTCAAGACCTTTCTTGTTCTAGAGTTTTCTCTGCTCCTAAGCCGTCTGAGGTTCTGTACTTGCTTATTTCTTTTAAATTTGTGACATGCCCGGTCTTTGCTCGACTTTTCAAAGGTTTTCCCCAAATTTTCCTTTTAAAGTCGCTCAAATCCGATTTTAGGGTTTCTGAAAGGATTTCTTCAAATACCTTTCTGATTCTCCTGTTCTTTCTTTATGTGTGTCTTGTGCTTGATTGTTTTCTTTTACCACGCATGAGTTTGCTCTCTTGTCTCTTCTCTATTATGCAAGACTCTTCTATTTTTTGCTCGCATGATTAATTCGTGTTGATTAATCCCCATGCTTTGCTATATATGTGTTTATGTTTGAGCTCCTTGATTTTTGTTCACCTTACTGATTTCTGTTTATGTTCCTGCTAATCATGTTTTACCTACTTTGTTTAAATTCGTATCATCTCTTTCTTCTGAAACTTGTTTAAATTCCAAGTTTTCTCAAGCATGACTTTAAATCAGTGTTCTTGCTATGGTGTATGTTTGTCTTTCAGAAAGGGGCTTCTGAGCCTCTCCCAATGTCCTTGTTTTCTCACCTCGGACTCTATTCGAAACCCTAGGTTTTGGGGGTTTCTTTGACAAGTGGTACTAGGGTTTCCCTTTGGGACCCTAGGCTTTCAGGCTCACTGTGAGTCTGTAATTAACTTGAATCTCTTTGGCTTGTGACTCTGAGAATTTCAGTGTTAAACTCTTTGTCTAAATAACCTACCGACTCTTTTTGTTTGATCTGTGTGCTTATATATATGAGAAATTTCTCTTCCAAAATGGTTTTTTTTTACCAACTAAGTGATTGATTCTGAAACCCTCTTAATAAGGCTGATGAACTGTCACTAATTTTCCCTCGGTTGAACCTCCTTTACGTTTCTTGACTTGGTTCATTCAATTGAACTTGCAGTTTCTGATTTCATGGCTGTTAAATTGATTCATTTACCATATTTGGCATAAACCGTGTACCATTGATTGTTTTCCTGAAATAATTTCCATGTATTTACCCCTTTTGTGCTACTTTTAAAGGTTTAATTAGAAATTTCTTTCCTTAACTAATTTCTACCCGCTGGAATCAGAATCCCTTAACCAAAGGGAGACTGATTTCAATGATTTCTTTACCTTTCTTACTGGTTCTCTTTGCACTATAAAAGGGATGGCACTTCTGCACTTTAAACAAGACCTAACTTTACATCTACACTCCCAATCGAATACTTTTGCATCTATACTTCAAGTTCAATACCTCGAACTTCTTACTTTTAACTCACATATTTACCTTACTAATTTGAATTCAACACTCTGCGTTGCTTGAGATCTTTTGGAACTACTGTGCTTGCAACTTGGCTTTTCGAAGCATACTGTTTTCTTACTTGTTTTCCTTTGAAACTGGTATGTCTGTTATTTAATTTTTTGCCTCACCCCTATGTGTTTACTTCACAGTTTCAGCATCCTTGTTTACTTTGTTGCTTATGTTCAGGGATTTGTGTTACTTATGCCCCTTCCTTGCCTTTTCTATTGGGAATCCCTACCCTTGCTCCCTTCTATGTGTTTGAGTTAAGGTTCTTGGCCTGGTAGTACCCTAATTGCTGCCCAGGCTATAACCTGATCCACAATGGATCCTAACTCCTAAATTGGCTAACAGGCTGGTCAGGGGTGTGCCAGCATTCCCAATCGCTGGGCATGACCACCAGCCTGCCATGGCTCTCCCTGATTCCCCCTCTATGCACTTACACTTATTCTTAGACCCTTAAGTTCTGCCCCTCTTTTATGAGCCTTGCTTTGGGACCTTGAGTTCCCTCTGAACTTGGACATCTGAGGGCTGGCATTTCCACACTGCACTATGATCTTAATTCTGCAATGTGTTTGGGGTGTAAGCACTGCCCGGAGCCCTTTGAGACTCTTGGGAATGTTGACACATACCAAATGTGAGAAAGGCTTTAGGAAATCTAATCCTGGAAGGTTGTTTATCTCATATTGTTGGACTTGAAGTCTGAATTAGGCTGTTTGGATGTAGCTGGAGCTTCTGATGTAATTTTACTTTTCTTTTCTGATTCATTTGGGTCAGTAATAATTTGTAATAACAATTGGGGAGGGCTAGTGGAAAGGTATGGGGATGAATGCATGCCAAGGGTAGAAAACTGGCCTATAGGTTATTTACAATTTCCGCATTCTGCATTTTTAAAACTCATGCCTACAAGTTTTTTTCTGCATTTAGAAATTATGCCTGTAAGTTCTGCATATAGAAATCATGATCTTAGGGTTCTGCACATCTGCATCGTAGAAATTATGTCACAAGTTCTGCATATAGAAATCATGATCTTAGGTTTCTGCACTTCTGCATATACATGCCACTAGGCAAGCAATCATAGGTTTAATAAATAAGTGACTTCACTCTAGATGTTATGCCTATAGGACTCTTGCATTTATGTAATCGTTTAAAACCAATTACGCCTAGAAATCATGCCTGTAGGAATAAATCAACTGAACCAGCTTCGTCTATTTCATCTACGAGTCTAAAATCAGTCATAGGTCGTCAAAATATGCAGATCTTTAGTTTACATAACCAGCAACCTTTTCCCTAAAACCAGTACGCTCTATTAGATCTCACGCCTATAGGTCTCACTTAGGCAAACTATTAGGTAATTAATTGCGTCATTTTTTATTACTACATCCAGACAAGGCGTAATTCAGACATCTTATCAGAAAATATGTAATAAATCAGCCGGCCCCTTTACGTAATTAAAGACCTAACCAGTACTTGAAGTCATGCTATATTTGCTCTTTTAAGTGAGGAGGCATGTGTGAGCCTTAATTGCTATTTGTTTCCCCTAACTGTTTATGTGTTTTTTTTGCTTGTCGCCTAGACTTTTATCCTTTTGAAACTCCAAAAAGGCCCCCAAAACCCCTCCCTTTAGGACTAGTAGTCTCAATGCCTTCGAGACTGATAGGACTGGGACGGGTAATAGCATGCATTATGTAGCGATACTATCCCGCGCTTTAANAACCACACTAGTGGATCTCGGGGGTGCCTAACATCCCCCCCCCCCGAGATAATTTCAAGCTCTTATCCGTTCTCTGGTTCTTCTTCTTTTTATTTCCTTCTTAGTGTCCTAATACACTCAATCAATAGGTGGCTACTCTTCTAAATCTCAAACCCAATTCCCAAAAGGAAAAAAGTTGTTCGCCCAAATGTCGTAAACTCGATTTTGCCTTTAGAAAAAGGGGGCATCGATAGATCCTGATCTGCCCGGTTGGGTCCGAAAGCTGGCGACCCACTCGACCTGCAACGAGCGCAAGTGGCGAATTTTGTGTCGGAGCAGATGGGAGGCAAAACATCACGGTGTGTGTTTGTACTACTTTTTCCTTACCCTTCGCTCATTTGGAGAGACATTTTCCATTTCTGCGTATTCATCTTACTGCCGTAGGTATCGAAGAGCCTTTCTAAGACCAGGCCGTGCTCCTCCAGAGAGGGGGAGGGGTTGCCAGCTCCCGGGCTGAAGAATGACAATAATAAGCCGAACATGCATTCGCAGGGCGATGACGCTCATAGTGAGGCAAAATGCGGTCGGGTCTTCGAGATAGAAACGCCATTTGAGCCCGCCGTGCCCGTAGTTACTGATTCTGGAAATGTGGTTTCTCCGAGCGACCGTGCCTCGACCGGAGTCGCTTCTTCCAGGGCTGAGGGGACTAGATTAACAGATTTGCCCTCGGCCTTCGAGGAAGTCCGTCGGCTTCACTTCGCGGTGAGTTTCGACATAGGACTTTTGAATCCCGTGTCTTTCTTTCCTTATCGAGTTTTCTTTTGCAGGCTTTTGACAGGTTAAGGTCCGAGCTGCTCCGTCATGGAGCCAGGCTCCGGAAAGTTCTGGATGAGGATAGATCCCTCAGACTCCTTTGCGAGGAAAAGGAAGTCGAGCTGGCGCACTTGCGATATGAGGCGTGCTGGAGCTCGAATTAGGAGAGCTACTTGATAGAGCAGGTAATTTTCTGTCCCGGGTGCGTGTGCGTTCCGCCTTTTAGCTTCTGAGGCTAACACTTCGTCTATCCCAAATGCAGAAAAAGATGGAAGCCCTGGAACGTCTTTAGGATGAAGCCGACCGAGTCAAGAATGGTTGTGACGAGCTAAGAGATCCGGCGGAGGATCAGACTTCAGAGGAGAAGAATGCCTTGGCTAAAGTTCCTGCCTTCGAGGTTCAACTCCGCTTATCTCGTGATAATGCTTTGTTTCAAGCGGATATGATCATGAAGCTCGAATCCGAGCTTTCGAAGGTCAGGGCTGAGAACGTCGATGCCCGGACCAAAGTAGCACTGAGCCAAACTAAGGCTGATCAGGAGATGTCAATTTATTTGAAGGACGCTACCGCTGCTGAAGCCGAGCTGAGGAGGACCCTCGATCGTGAAGAGAGGATTAAAGAACATGCTCGTTGCAAGTCTCGAAGAAAGACTCTCGAGGAGATCTGCTCTAGGGGATTTATTCTCTCAGAAGATTTAGCGCGAGCGAGGCGGACGAGCGTGATGCTCGGTTACTTCTGTCTGGCACCGAGGAGAGTGAAGATGAGGCCGGTAGGCCGTAGCTCTCAGGGGTAGGGCATAGATTTTGCCATTTTGTATGTAGCATTTTTAGAGCATGTTTGTAGATGGAGAATGTGTTTTTTCGTGCGTGCGCATCAAAGAAAACATTGTGGCTTTACTTCTTTTGTACCCCTTTCTGTATCGAATTTGGCCAGGTGAACTGGTCTCAGAGTCGGTGAGAATCCTTAGATTCGTGATATGGCCCTGGGGCTCATTAGGCTGGCCCGGGGGCTCATACACGCTCGGTCGATGCGACCTTTTGTATAAGCTGGCGTTTGAGCTCTTATGCTTTTGCTCAACTGTTTTGGGTTTAGTCCCTGAGTCGGATTACGACTCGAGCCCATTTGACCCTCAAGCTTTTATGTTTGCGTGGGCTGGAGACAATGGCTCTTACACCTTTGATCGAAGAGATCTTTTATGTGCATGGCCCTGAGGCTCATTAGGCTGGCCCGGGGGCTCTTACGCGCTCGGTCGATACGACCTTTTATGTGGGCTGCGACTATGGCTCTTACGCCTTGCCCTTAGGCATATGTAGTTAACTGTTTTGGGTTCAGTCTCCGAGTCGGGTTTTGGCTCGAGCTCAATTGACCCTCAAGTTTTCGGATCTGTGTGAGCTGGCGACAATGGCTCTTACGCCTTGGGTTGAAGCAACCTTTTATTGGCTTTATTTTCCTCTCGTTAAGGACTTTTGGAGTAATATTTTTCTAACCCGTCGTTGGTTCGGGAAGAACCTCAATTTCGAGTCGTTTCGTGGCAATGATCGAGCACCTCGAGAGGTTTGGCTCGGAGGCTGAGTATCTCGAAGCCAATGATGTGGAGCTGACATGGTCGAAGCTCTTTTGCCTATGTCGAGGGTAGTCTGTTTAACCGGTTCTTTTCGAAGTAGATTCGAAGTAATGGCTTGTGATTTTGTAGCGACGGTCGGGCGTCCCAGAGTCGCGTTAGTTTGACTAGTACAGCCGTATGACCGTAGTCATTTGTGCTTGGCCGGAGTCATTTTGGTCCCGAGTGAAGTAGTTTAGGTTTCTATATCGAGGATATGCCTTTTTAGGGGTCTTACAAGTTCGATATATAGCCTAAACTTCGGGATCGAGTTTATTCCTGTAGTAAGGTCTTACAAATTTTTCATGCCTTTGAGGTCTTATAGTTTTGGATACTTGGTACAAGTATTGTCCATGCCTTGCTTGAGGTCTTACAGTTTTGTTATTGCCTTATGTAGGTCTTACGGGACCGAGTCTCCCCGCTCGGGGTCTTATGGCCTCGGGTTTTTTAATGAATGGCGATTGGCGACAGTCCCCGAGTCATCGAGGGTACCTTGGCTCAGAAGCCATCACTTGTAGATTTTGTATTGCCTCGTTGAGGGCTTACAATTTTGTAGATCCCAACCCTCAGGTCGTGCATTTTTGAGATTTTGACGTCAGTCCCCGAGTATTCGGGGCACTTTCGGCCTTGGAGATGTTTTGTGATTTTCGTGTTGCCTCGTTGAGGGCTTATGAGTTTGGAGTCCTGACCCGGAGGTCATTCAGGTGCTGAATTGTCAATGCCAGTCCCCGAGTGCTCGGGACGTTTTGACGGAGGAGTCATTTTTTGCGAAAATGCTGAGTTTCTTTTGGAGTGTGAAATGCTTCGACAAAAGGTATTCTTCGATTACTTGGTACAAGTATACATGTTTTTGCCGTTGGGGGCCTAGCTACACGGACACGGTTTGTGCGACCGTTTGGCCCGGTACATTACTTTCCTATTAGAACCCGTTTGGCATTTCTTGGTTTTTCCGATGAATGGCCTTCCGGGGAGATGCCCCACAGTGCTAGAGGTTTATTGCAAAAGAAGCCTTGAACACTTGTTGAGTCTTCCTTAGGTAGCATGTGGATGTTGCCTTGTTAAAAACCTTGCCGGTAAAAACCCTTTTCGGGATAAAAACTCGGCCGAAGGAAAAGAGTGCAACGGATGCTTTAAAACCTTAATGACTTCGAGCTGGATTAGCGTCTTGACTGCTTCGATCAGGCGTCTGCATAAGAGTTAGTGCGAAATATAAAATGAAAAAGGGAGATGGCGGTACCTTAGCGTGGGATGTGCCGGCGATGTTACGAGGTCCGATATATCTCAGTCGCTTGCGATGAGGACGCGGTACGGTCCTCTAAGTTGTTTAATCGGGCTTCACCGAAGATGTAATTTGATCATTCTTTGGTTCTTTCGCGGGTGGAGGTATCGGTGTTGGTGCTATATCGTGTACGACGAGCATTTCCCTAGCTGCATGTTGTTTCCCGTAGACAGTTTTAATCCCATCCTTTACCGGGAATTTCGTCATTTGGTGGAGGATAGATGGTACTGATCTCATGCAGTGTATCCATGGTCTCCCGAACAAGGCTTTGTACCTCATGTCTCCTTCGATGACATGGAATTTTGCATTCTGGGTCGTGCCGGCCACGTTGACCGGGAGGGTGATTTCGCCTTTCGTCGTCTCACTTGCCATGTTGAATTCGTTGAGGAATCGAGTGGCGGGCACGATTTGGTCAAGCAGTCCGAGCCGCTCTATTACCCTCGACCTGATAATGTTGGCCGAGCAACCTGGGTCCACGAGCACACATTTTATTTGAAATGTATTTACGAGGAAAGAGATTACCAGTGCATCGTTGTGAGGCTGAGATAAGGTCTCAGTGTCTTCCTCGCTGAACGTGAGATCATCCTTTGGTATGTACCCCCGAGTTCTCTTTTCTCTAGTGATGGATATTTTTGTCTTTCTCATCACGGGTTCCTGCGGGGCATCAATGCCTCCCAAGATCATGTGAATGACATGTTGCGGTCTGCTTGTTTCGTTCTTCTTGGCTGCCTCTCTTTCTCGGAACTGGTTTTTGGCCCGGTCACTTAGGAATTCCTGGAGATGACCCTTGTTGAGTAGTCTGGCTACTTCCTCTCGGAGCTGGTGGCAATCCTTGGTCTTGTGGCCATGTGTGTTGTGAAATTCACACATTAAGTTATGATCCTTTGCGAAGGATCTGATTGCACAGGCCTGGGCCACTTGGCATCTTTTATTCTGCCGATGGCAAAGACAATATCCGATATATCAACGTTGAAGTTGTATTCTCACAGGCGAGGTGCCTCTGCTGGTCCTGCATTCCTATCGAATCTGGCTCTGTTGATGAGTCCCCGAGGATTCTGTCCTTGGTCTATCCTTCGGTCGTTTCGAGGTGGGTTACTCCTCGGGGCGGTCCTTCAGTCTTCGATATATGGCTGATATCTTTCTTTGTTTGTCTTTGGCTCCTTCGCCAGCGGCCTGCTTGGGTTTACCGAGCCCGAGGGGGCTCCCAGCTGATCGTCCTCGATCCTGATTTTCGACTGGTATCGGTTATGAACATCCGACCAAGTCACGCCGAGGTACTCGACCAGATTCTCTTTCAACTGCTTCGAAGCTACCAAGCTTCGCTCGTTCGGACCTTGAGTGAAGGCCTGTACCGCCCAGTCGTCGAAGACCGGTGGTAGTTCCATTCTTTCCATTTGAAAGCGAGATACAAATTCTCGCCACATCTCGTTCTTCCTTTGATTGATTTTGAAGATGTCAGATTTCCTGGTGGCCCCGGCATGCGCCTTTATGAAGGAATCTGCCAACATGGCAAATGAGTCTATAGAGTTTGGGGCCAAGTTATGATACCACATCATCGCCCCTTTAGAAAGTGTTTCTCCAAATTTTTTCAGCAGGACGGACTCGATCTCGTCGTGCTTCATGTCGTTTCCCTTTACTGCACAGGTGTACGTGGTAACGTGCTCATTGGGATCTGAGGTCCTGTTAAATTTAGGGAGTTTTGGAATTTTGAACTTCTTTGGAATGGGTTTCGGGGCCGCTTCCTCTGGGAACGGCCTTTGTACGAACTTCTTCGAATCCACACCTTTCAGAATCGGGGGCGCTCCTGGAATTTGGTCGATCCTTGAGTTGTAAGTCTCGACCTTCTTATCGTTGTCTTCTATCATTTTTTCGCCCGATTTTTCGATCCTTCTGGTGAGGTCGTCGAGCATCTTTACAATGGCAGGATCGGCTATCGACCCATAATTGCTTGACCTCTCTGGTACCTGTTCGGCCGGGGGAGTTGTCCCCGATGCTACCGTGCTAGGAGTCTTCTGGTGACTTTGCAGCTAAGCAATAGCCAGATGTTGTGCCTGCAACATTTCAGAAATACCATGAAGGCTAACTTCCCGTTCTTCCCGAGCTGGGCTTTTTTGGGCTTCCTGTTGACCGCCTTGGTGTATGCTCCTGTTAGTATGGGGGCTTATTTCAACGTGCCGAGCGTCGCATGAGACTTCATCCACCAAAATCGGTCCCGGTGCGTTCTCAAGGTTTTGTGGTGGTTCACCAACACCTGGAACAGCCACACCATTCTCTCCGTGGATCTCAATATTGTTGTTCACTGAATCAGACATTACGACCTGAAATCAAAGATCATTGGACAAGAAAAAGCGTGAAAGATAACTTGCGTTGTGTAATGAAACCAGCAAGAAAATAATCACTATTATTTTTCCCACGGTGGGCGCCAAACTGTTTACCATAAAAATGGTAATAACAATTTAATCTGTTGATGGGACTCTAAAATATGTGATCTATTTATATGCTAGTTGTTTATGCGGATGATGCTATGTGTATGGAATTTAGAGACGAAATGCGAGCTAAAGATAGAGCTATAATCAAACTGATGAGCTAGTCAATCTGGGCTTCGGGCAGACCGATACAGGGTCTCGAGATCGATTTCAAAGGGCTCAGGCTCGAGCTATTAAGGGTAACCGGGGAAGGGCTAACAGTTGTAAGATAATCAACGAAGGCACTTTATGGCCAATGACAAGTAATAAATGAAGAACAAGTATGAACGTAATACATGAGAGCAATAATATAAAGAGAATATGTTAGAGAGAAAAGAGAATGTTCTTTTATATTTCGTGTGGAGTAATTGGAGCAACAGAACCTTACAAAATGACAAGGACTCCCTTTATATAGGAGGGAAATCCCCGCATAGTACAAAATACATTAATTACATAGATATGGGGATGGGACGGCTGACTGACGCCCTGATTTGGGTTCTGAGTAGCCGGCTAGGCAGTGTCAGTCCTAGCTGCGTGTCTTGGGGACTCCCCGTATCCCCCATTACCGTGATCATTACTGCCCTGGGATCGAGCGTTGTCGACCCTCGAGGAGAGATACTCGGCCGCAGCCTAGCCTTCGAGGTGGTTTCCCGACCTCGAGCCTTCGAGGTGATCTTCTGAGTGCCTTAGTGACGAGAAATTGGACTCTCTGATTTCACCGTATACAACACCATACCGCGCACATGGTGGTAGTGTTGTGTTTCTATGTCCACTCGCACACACTGAGGTGAGACGGCTTAGCCTATCAGGTAGATATCGGACTCCATGCCATATGCATGATAGTGTGTCGGTACTAAAGATCCCCCAACATAAAACATTAATATTTTCTTGAAGAATTACCTTGCTCTTAACTTGGCATTTTAATATTATTTAAGCTTCTCATTGAGTTCATGTTTCTCTCCTTTATGTTGGTGTCGCTCCCCCTTTTTTCCCTTCTCGCGGCGGGAGAATCGGCTTTATGACATTTTTGGTATGGGATGACTCGTTCCTTTTGGGAACTGGGTTTTGCATTTGAAGAGTCGCCACCTAATGAGTTAAGGGGCATTAGGACACCAATAGAGGTTCAGCTCTAAACTGTTTGGATAACCAGTGATTGGGTAAGGGCTTGAAATTATCCCGAAGGGAAGGTGTTAGGCACCCCTCAGGATCCACTAGTGTGGTTCCCGGCCAGACAGTTATTGTGAATTTAGCAAGTAGACAAATATGGGCTAAAATATTAGGGGATTTAAACACATGAAAAGAAAGGACGATTGAAAGAACAGTTAAAAAAAAAGTTTGCAAATAAAGGGAAGGGGTCCTAGGTTTATTTATAATATGGATCACATCAATGCAATACCCGGTAATCACTCCTCAAGAGAGGGGTTACACGAGGTATTAGCGCACCGGTCATCATATCCATATCTACCCTTTCCCACCCCGTTTAAGGTACTAAAGCACGGATTGCTCTCGAGTACTATTGCATGTTGTTACCCGTCCCATTCCTATCAGTCCCGGAGGTACTTAGGACTACTATTCCTAAAGGGAAGGGGTATTAGGCTGATTGGTTTCAAAGAACAAAAATCTAAGGCGACATACAAAAACACATACTGCATGTTAGGGAAGCATATAAACAGATAAAGGCTCAAATACACCTCCTAGAACAAAAGCACATAACTAGCATGACTTACACATACTTTTAGGGTCTGATTGAAATACTAAAGACGAGGAGAGTTTGATTTAGAGTCAGATTCATCAGATACCTCAGATACGAAGCCCAAATCAGGCCTGCCTGCGGCAAAACAGTAAAAACGGATTGTTTGAGATCCTATTGGCATGTTTGTTAAACCTCGTTAAGTAAGGGAATTAGATTGTTTAAAACTAATTCAGAATAGACTGATTTTAAAACGGACCAGTTTCAGATTCTGCAGGTGATGGTATCTACTATTGCTGATTTAAACCCTATGATCATGATATCTAACATTGAGTGTGAATGGAACGAATCAAATTTATTTAAGAACCCCTATAGGCATGATTTCTATATGTTACTGATTCCAGCATTACGAACATGACACTTATTTTCAGCCGTTTAGAACCTACAACACGATATCAAAGTGGCATGCAGAATTTAAATATGTCCTACAGGCAGGTTATCTAGGTGTGACATTGACTATGAAGAGGTTGAGATAAACCCTATAGTCATGGTGTCTAAAATGCAGAATTGAACACAAAGAATATAAAATAGTCCTATAGGTAGGTTTTCTAGGTGTGTAATTGACCACGAAGAAATTAAGATAAACCCTATAGACATGGTGTCTAAAAAATGCAGAATTGAACACAAAGAATTTAAATAGTCCTATAGGCATGCTTTCTACCCTTGAGCATACGTGATCACCCACCCTTTTAACTAGCCAACCCCAAATGTTTATTACAACTTATTACAAACAAGAAATACCGAATTACAAAAGAAAGAATGAAGGAAAAGCTACAACCATAGGAAAGCCTGATTTGACTTCCTATCAGAGATATCCAAGGAACCGTATCATTGCCAATGCCATTGATTTCAAAGCCTTTTCTCAGACCTGGGTGTGTCAGAGTTCCCTAAGGGCCTCAATAGGACCCCGGGCAGTGCTCACACCCAAGTTACACAACCAGAATAGAAATGAGTGCAGTGTGGAAATGCCACCCCTCATGTGTCCAAGTTCAGAGGGAGATCATGGGTCCCAAGGCAAGGCTCACATGAAGGGGGACAGAACATAAGTCTAAGAAGAGAGTGAAAGTGCATAAATAGAGTTTTAAGAGCTGAGGAATAAAGGAGAGGGAAAAAGGGTGATGGGTGTCAGCCATTAACATTTCGGGGAGTCAATAACTTCACACAAAGAAGGCAGGGGATTGGGGATCCATTGCAAGGAGCCTATGCACTTAGACATGGGTTAACATTGAGGCATGTAAAGTAATAGGAAGTGCTGACATGCCTGTAAATCAACCAGAACACACAACATACAAGGGAAACATGGAGGTTATGATCCTAGGAGGATCAAGTTTGGGTCATGCATAGCAATTACCAATGCTGTCATACCCCAAACCAACCACAAGTATTAAACACATTGGGGTAGGGATTTAGGATTCACAGGTCATAATACATTGATCCAGAATAGGAGAAGTAAAATTACAACATGTCAAATAATGGTACTGGGTTAAATGCAATCAGTAGGGAGACAAGAATGCAAGAAATAGTAAATAAACATGTCGTTGTTGGTGCAGAAAACTTAATTAGAACATACCATTAAGAAATGCAAATGCAAAAAATAAGCAAGTTTCCCCACAGCTTAGCCTTGGCTTTCAGCCGGCTAGGTAAGGCAGCAATATTGCAGCAACAGAGAAGAGAATGATTTTTAGAGTAGTGTGTGTTCGAACTCAAGTGTTGGGCCTTGTGTTCGTGTGTTGAAAGAAAATAAGTACAGGGTATTTATAGTTTTTGAAAACGAATGAGAGAGAGGTAATAATCCACAAACATGGAAACAATCATGATTCGGAATCAATTATACAAGTGATTCCCTTTAATTAAGGGAGCACTTGTTTAACGGGTATTGACAGGTTTAAAATAGGGAAAGAAATCAATTTGTCAGCAGGCTGACAGTTGCCATAAAATCAATAGTAAAACATTTAGCTAGCAATCGAGTCTAGGTACTGAGATACTCTAATTTTGGTAAGGATTCAGTAAGGCAAAACAGGAGAAGAAATCAGTTAACTTTAACGGGTAAGCGAAATCAGAATTTCACAAAGGAAAAGTTTGAAATTAGTCACAAGTTTGAAAATCAGTCAAAGAAGGAGAATCAGCATATAAATAGGGTGCATAAACATTATACATGCGAGGCCAAGCCTGTTGGAAAAAGGAAACAGCATACAATAGTAGCACAAAAAGAAAATTCAATAGATAGCAACACTCGAAGCATGATAGTCAGTTGAATCAGTAGTGAAGAAACATAGAATGCGAAGATCTCACAGTATCGGGTGAGGAAAACCTCCTTTGAAAAATTAGGGTTTCGAACATAATCAAGTTTTAGAGATGATAGAAACCCAGAATCAGAAAAATCACATAAAGGAGCAAGAGGTTTCGAAATAAAGAACTTGAAATCGAATCATGCACTTAAGCTAACAGTCTCAGACTCAAAGCCATAAAGTTTTCAGCAATAGAAGAATTTTAAAGATGGATAAACAAACAAATCGGATAAAACTCAAGCAAACAAACATTCGCCTAATGAATAGTCAAAAGAAATTAGGGCTTTAACAAGCAAACTCAGGCAGCAGGATAACACGAGCAAACATAGCAATATATGTAAAAATAAGAGAAAAGTTTTGAAATAACTTAACAAGAAAACCCTAATCGGAAAAGAGAAAGAGTTTTGAAAGCAGAGTTTTACAGAGAATTTAAGAAAACGCTTAGAAGTTTAGAGCAAACATAGATCTGAAACGGATCTAAAAGAAATCGGAAGGACCTTAGAGGTTAGGGTATCAGAAGAACCCCAAATGATGAGAAAGGCTTGGAAAACCATCGATCTAAGCATCAGAGTCAACAGTCTGACTCGAATTTCCTTGGATGGCCGGAGAAAAGGTCAGAGACGACCGGAGAATAGCCATCGAGCAAAGACTGGATAAAACCCTTCATGATATGGTCATAGGAGCACAGAATCGGACACGTAGAAGCCATGGGAGGTGGATATAGGTCTCCGACGACCATGGAAGCCATAGATTTGGGAGATATTAGGGTTGTAGTTTGATGGAGGCGACTAGGGTTTGAGAGGATTTGGGAGAGGATTGAGAGAGAAGGGGTAATTCAGGGGCGGCGGAGTTTGGAAAATGAAAAGGGTTTGGGGGTCTTTGGGTTTAATTAGGAAAGGAGGTCTGGTGGCCGTTGATCAATTTGATCAACGGCCTAGATTGAACGGGTAGGTGGGGCGGTTTAGAGAATAGGGTTTGGGTCGGTTCAGATTGTAATTGGGTTGGGGTAATTGGGTTTAAATTGGAGGTCCAATTCAGGCTGTAATTGAAATGCAATTGGGGCTAGATTTTAAATAGCCACTTTTCCCTCATTTATTTTATAAAAAATAGCAAATTAGTTTCTGAAAACATATTAAAAGCAGTAAAAAGATTTATAATTCATAATTATCAATTTAAAAATACTGGGCTTAATTTTATGAATATAACCGCAATTAGATCTTAAAAGAGGCTAATATTGCAATGGTATGCAATTTAGCTTAAAAAATACTAAATAAATTTGTAAAAATATGAAAAAATTATCTTAGCTATGTTTTAGCATAAATATGAGAATCCAATAATTGAATTATCAAAAATAATAATTTTGGAAATTATTATTGGATTTTTAGGGATAAAATAGGGCAATAAATTGATTTAAAA
>NC_031993.1:54684666-54704560 GCF_001879085.1 Nicotiana attenuata
ATCTTTAACTAGTAAAATATATAATGTACCAGGTCGTTAATATTTTTGTAAATACAAGGGATGAATATATACGAATGCGGAGCGTGTGTGTCTATATATATATATATGGATATTATATATTATATATATATATATATTATATATATATATTATAATATATATATATATATATATTATATATACATACTACGCTTATAGTTATGCACTAAGTATAAGTGCTATTAGGTAATACCGTATCGAGTATAAGTCCTATTAGTATACATATATCGAATAATGCATTATGTATAATATTATATATACTTACACTATATCTATGCACTAATATAAGTGTATTGCTAATACTGTATCGAATATAGCTATATTATATAAAATATATATATATAATTATATTATATATATAGTTGTAAGGTATGCGAGAGCTCTCCCTATACGATTCTATACGAACAGGCGATCGTATGCAACATACTAGATAAAAATCGTATTAGGTAACTCTATATGAATATAGCTTATTATGGTATAATATATATATTACACTACTATGCACTAAGTATAAGTGTTAATAGCTATACTATATCTTTTATATAATATGATATATATTATATATATATTTATATATATATTACTTGCTTATTTATGACACTAAGTATAAGTGTATAGGTAATACTCATATTGAATATAGTTATATATATATATATATATATTATGATACAAGGTATAAGGAGCCGGAGGGGTAAGTGATATATCTATAACTATAACACACTCGTAAATATATATATACTAATATGTAAATATTTTAAAATGTGAATTAAGAGTAATATAATCTTTGTTAAATAGTGACCAACTTTCGCATCGCTATTTTGGTCAAAACGGTCAACAATAGAGACCAACTTTGGTCGTAATTTTCTAAAATTCAAGATTGATTAGCTACAAAATAGCGACAATGGTGGGTGCTATTCTTTAATTCGTACTGTCAATAATTGGGAAACCCCTCCCATTCTTTCTAAAAATTCCCAAAATATCTCTTTTCTCTCGTCACACTCAACACCACCCCCCCCCCCTTCCGACTCCGAGACCAGATCCACCACGCCAACGACCAAACGCCTAGCTGCCGTCGGCGCCGTCGCCGTGCCGTGCTACGCGTCTCTTTCTTCTCCACCTCCAAAAATTCTAGGTTAGAATTACAATTATATCTTTGTGTATAAATATAATGTTTTGTTTCATTAGCTAGGAATTAGTTTCAATTGATTTACGTGTTCAATTGATTACTTAAAATATATTTTATAGAAATCTAGGGTTTATGAAATGTTCACATTGTATTTAACATTATTAACATTTTATAGAATCTAGGGGTTAGGGTTGGGTTAAATTTTTAGGAATATACTCATAACTTTTTAGTTTATGTTTAAACTAGAACCTTTAGGATATTGACCTCGGGAAATTTAGTTTATGAATTGGAATTTTAGGATTACTGAAATTTTAGGATATGAATTGAACCCTTAGGATAGAATTGAACCTTTAGGATATAGTGAATTGGCATTTTAGTTTATGAAATTTATTTAACCTTTAGGATATGAATGGGATGTGATTTGATTTATGAATGGAATTTTGGATATGATGAAATTTTAGATATGAATTGAACCTTTAGGATATGACTAAACCTTTTAGAATGAATTGAATTTTTAGTTTATGTTTGGATTTTAGATTATAAATTGAAATTTAGGATAATGGATTTGACACTTTTTAGGATATAAATTGAAATTTTAGGATATGACTTGAACTTTAGGTATGAATTGAACCTTTAGGAATATGATAGAACCTTTAAGGATTTGAATTGGATTTTAGGTTTAGAAATTTTTAGGATATGACTTGAAATTTTAGATATGAATTGAACCTTAGGATATGAACTTGAAGCCTTTAGTGATTGAATTGGTAATTTTTAAGTTCTATCAATTTATTTGAACTTTAGGATATGAATTGAGAATTTTAATTTATGAATTGGGAATTTAAGGATATGACTTGAATTTTAGGATTGAATTGAACCTTTAGGATATGACTAGAACTTTAGCGCACTACACTTGGAATTTAGTTTAGAATTGGAATTTTAGATTATAAATTGAAATTTTAGGATATGACTGAAATTTTAGGTATGAGTGAAATTTTAGAAATTATCATTGAATTTTTAGGTGCGGGGGAACGTTCGTTCGGATATGAATTGAACTTAGGATATGAATTGGACTTTTAATTTATGAATTGAAATTTTAGATTATAAATTAAAATTTTTTGGATATGATTTGGAACCTTTAGGATTGAATTAAAAATTTTGGTTTATTTATCTGGAATTTTAGAATCGCGGGAGTATTCTTGTAGAAGGGTTGATGATTTATATACATCAATGGAACTTCACAAGATAATAAGACCAGTCCTGGCATGAGTGTGCCTTTAATTGCTTCTCATTACGACAAACGATGAATGAGAAGGCAAGAACATGTGTTTCAAATAGTTAATGGTGTAGGTAGGAGTTTACATTTTCTAAGTAGATGAAAGAAGAGGTAATAGAGATATTTCTATACTTTATTTTCAAGAGGAAAAGGAGTTTAATTGGGAGTGACAAGGTTAAATGGTGTGGAATGTTTTCCGTTAGTCATGGCAGGGTTCCATAAAACGGGATCATAAGACTCTATGATGATAAACGATTATACGGAAGTTTTGTTCTCAACTTCTCAAGTCTTGATCCGTACATAAGCTTAATGGGATTTGGGTGATATTTCTTCGAATTCAGACAATGATTTGACTGACAAATAGTACGGAAATGCTTAATTAAAGAATAAAGGTAAACAGTGTTTTTTTCAGCATCCTTCTCTACCAAAGAAAAACGTTTTAGCTTTAATTCTTTTGCATTAGCTTTCCATACTTTTGACAGTCAATCATTGTCTGAATCCCGAAGAAGTTATATCACAACACCATTAAGCTGTACGGATCAGACTTGGAAGAAGTTGAGAAAAAACTCTATAATCTTTGTCATCATAGAGTCTTAATGATCCCGTTTTATGCGGAACTAGGCCAACGGACAAGGCAGTAAACATTCACAACATCACCCTTGTCACTATCATTAAACTTCTTTTCTTTTTGGAAAATGAAGTAGCGAATCCTTATAATCTTTCTTTTATCACTTAGGAAATGTTAAAATTCAATACTACACCATTCACTATTTGAAACACATGCCATTGGCCTCCATGCATCATTGTCGTAACTAGAACAAAATTGATTAAAAGACACACCACTGTCAGCTACGGTATCCAGTTATTCTCTGTATAAGTTTATATCGGCGATAATCACCAGAGTCATCCAGAAGCTTTATGATGCTAAATTGAAGCAAGATCATCGAGATAAATTCAATGAAACTCGTATTGTAAAGAAGAAGAGAATACTGATTTAGAAAAGGTGGGTCTAAGGGTCGATCATGACTAATACCATGTCAAGTTTTTTACTTTTCATTAAGTCTTTTTATTTACTTTATATAATTTTGAAATATAATTTATAATTTTTTTCTTATAGGTTTGCTTACAGCTGATGTGGAGGAATATGAGCGTCAGCCACCTAATGATCGGGCGCGGCAATCGCAATTTCGGACGAGATGCTGAAAGACACTCCTTGAGTACTTTATATAGCTTTGGAACTAGAATAGAACCAATTTTCGAAATGAGTTAGTAAGTACTTATGCGTTACGAGTCGAGGATAGTTAGCGTAAGTGTTGTTCTATTGAACTTTAATACTTTTTGTTGGTAGGTATGTGTTGTTGTTGTTGGTTACGTTGTTAGGTTTGTTGTGTGTTGTTGCTATGTAATAGGGATTTGGTATGCTGCGCAGGTGGTGTAGACTGCCAAAGAACAGGCAGAATATTATAAAATAATACTCAGAAAACGAGGAGAGTGTTGATCTCTTTTTGGTCGTTTTCATTTTAAAAAAAAAATAATTTGGGAATAGTCGACCAAGTTGCTCCATCTTCTTTAGCCATATCGATGAGGGAAAAAGCGGACAAGGCCTTGGCCGCAGTCACTATCGGTACGGTAAGCACCATTATTATATATATAATTTGTATATCTCATCAAAGTTGCGACCGCCTAGGTTAACGCACTATGGCGGTAACTTTCAGAGTGCGCTCGTTATCACTCATTTAAAAAAATTAAGTTCTTGATTCGCAGGCTAGAAGTGTGTCTAGATCCGCGTGTACTTTTAAAAAAAATTAAACCAGAGAATAAAAGGGGCTGTGAGAAGTCGAAGGAATGTGTGAGCGGCGCGAGCAACTTGCGGCAATTCTGAGAGTACGAGATTGTTGAGTTGAGCTGGGTCGTGAAACACCAATGTGGAGGTCGTGTGAGATATGTGGATTGGCTTAGTACATTCGGTATTAGCACAAGGAGAGACGACTTTGCGGTTGTATCGTTCGCTAAAGGTAGGACGAAATTAGGAGCGTTCCGTTTAGATCATGCAGAGTTCTGCCATAGTTATCTAGACCGGTCGAGTCGAAGAGATACAGAGTGGTACCATATTGTCACGAGCTTGGTGTTAGCTATAAAATAGGAATTGCGCTGGACTTGTGGATGGACTTAGGAGCGTTGGGGTGCAGCGAGTTCAAAGCAAGGCGAAATGAAGTAAAGGGGATAAGGTGGTTGATGGAATCGACCTTGGCATTGTTAGCGAGCTCGAGAGGTCGAGGCGGAGAGCGTAAGCGACGTGGTGGCACGGCAGTCGGCGATTGCGAGGAGAGATTAGGTGGGAATAGGCAGGGGATCGAGTCGGAGAGAGGAGGTGGTGTGCATGGTAGGGAACGCCTTTAATGGAAGTATGATAAGGTTGTGGAGGTCTGAGATGTGGGGGAGATGTACTTCCCGTTTTAAATGCACGCAGAAGAACGGGATGTAGGCATATTGTGTAGTAGGAACTTGGTTTATAAGCGTGAAGAGACAGACTTGATTACACGTGGTTCGTGTTTTGGCGTTCTATGATGTCGTGTGTCTCATTGTATTGGTACAGCGTATGAGGGTCTAGCTACAGGCTTGGGCAGAGCTGACCACGAACCTTGGTCCTCCATTTTCAGATTTAAAATATAGATGATTTGGATTAGAGACAAAGTTGGTCGCCTGTTTTATGAATAATAATGAAATAATAAATAAATATTTTACATTTAAAGGCCAACTTTGGTCGCCTAAAATTTATATTCATTAAAATAGTAAAGCGAACCACAAGTAGTGCTATAAAGTCAAATACCCTGGTAATATTTGGCTCATTTTACCTTAGAGAACAAAAGTTGGGTTCGCTAATTAAGCGAGCAACTGTGGTCCTAAAGTAAGGGACCAGCAATATACGACCCAGGCATGTTTGTCGTTTTTGGTGCTTTTTAACCGGATTCCTGTAGTGGCAGGTGTAGTGTTCGGAGTTTTGATATCGCGACCGCTCCGAGCTCCGGTTTCGATTCTATACACATGTCCTTTTTTTCTTCATTTGCCCTATCGAGAAAGTTGGGCTGCTCATTACCCTCCGTTTTAACCGTATACAACTGATAACTTGGCTGTGGAACAAATTTATCTGGCTGGCGAGATATTTGAAGTAGACCAGAGAGTATAAAACATGCAATGAAAACATTTTTGTTAAAAAGTAGTATTTTATTTTTTTTTTTTTTTTTTCGGTGGAAAGAAAAGAAATTGGAAGTCATGTAGCCAGTAATATATGTTGCAAAAATTTCTGTGAATTCTTGGAAGGTTAAGGGAAGACAATAGCGAACCATCGACTAGTTGAGAAATAGAAACTACAAAGATTCTGGAAAATTTTTGATGTAACCTAATACAGTATTTAGTTTTGGAAATTTAATTTAATTGCATGTATGTCATTTCACGTTAGCACCGCTTAAATGGATGAATCAGGCTATTTCTTAAGTTTTACTTTAATAGCACGTCCGATGGCTAATTTTGTAATTACTCAAGTGTTAAGGTGGAGTTAATAAGAAATCAATTTACTCCTTCGAGACAACTATGAGTTTTTTTAACGCTTTTCTGTTGACAACTCGATAACTCAATTTATTCGTTACAATAAAGATTGAACTAAATGGGTACGAACATAAAAGAAATATAATCATAATAGATATACACAAATTAAAACTCAGTTTAGAGGCAGCAGTACAAGGACCTTTGCTGTTAACTAATTGAATTCTTTAATACTTCTGACAGAATTGTTGGATTACTACAAATCTATCTAATTCTAATTTTCTAACTATTAATATTTCCTAACTAAGCACAGGAGTCCAACATGCCTGCTTGGCATAATGGAAGGGTATTTTTTTGTAATTTCATGAAATCAAAGAACATGATTGGCTGGAAGTTATTTTTACTGTAGCTTATTAGCAAATAAAAATTTTTCATTGCTTTAAGAAAATTAACCCTTTATCCATCCATTACAGCAATTCTTCTCACCGTTCAAACTGTCTTATCTATTTTTATCACTTCTAATTGATGTAGCATCACGTGCTTTTTCCCAAGGAAATGAGTATTTTTTGGAACCCAAAATCACTTATTTTTGGAACGGAATGGAATATTTTTCCCTGCTAAAATAATTCTATCTGTATATTCTACTAAAGAATATACAAAAACTTTTTTTTGTCTTTTACTAAAAGTTAATTATAGTTTTATATATTACCATTTAAAATTTATTTATACGTTGTTTGCTTTATTACTATATTGATATTCATATTTAATTTTTTGGCTATTTGTGTACTAACTTTATTTTTTAATTACATAGCATAAAAAAATGAATTTGTTGTTGGCATTTGGACAATACTTGATAAAGTTGAAAAAATAAATTACTCACAGTTGAAGTTAAAAAAGATACAGTTGGAAGTTAAAGTTTTGTTTGAAACATAAACTCCATTTGAAAATAAGAAATTGAATAACTATGAGTAAAAACCTTTATTTCAATTGAAATAGTCCTAAAAAAAGGTTAACATAACGCTTTTCCACCATCTTCATCGCAACCACTGAACTATGCAACCATGCTTTAATTTGCAGTACCATTGCTGAAAATTGTTTGTTCAAATTTTTATTAGATACCCTAAAATATTAACGTTTCTATATTATTTTCTCTAGAAAAAGTATTTGACGTAAAAGATGGCAATCTAGATTAGGCTTTTTCAATTTTTAAGAATGAAATATAAATTTGATAATATTTAAGTTTAAAGGTAAATATACGTATAAAATGTCATTATAATTTTAATAAATATTTTAATTTTTATACTGTAAGCACATGAATTTTGTGGAATTAAAATTCAAATTAATTTGGATAAATTCCTAAATTCAATAAATATCAAGCTCAAATTAAAATTAATTATTTAAGTCCGCCATGGATTTAAATTAAAGTTCAACTTTATTTGGGCCACTTCATTTAGTTGGACTTCAAAAGACAAGCCCATTTTACTAGCCCAAAGTCCAAATGGCTAGTAGCTCGTCTTAAAGCCCATGCTCATGCCACATGTCAAGGGACGTGGCAATCCAAGTCAAAAGAACGAGCCAATAAAATCATGTCACGTGTCAAGTGATGTGGCAATCCAAGCCAAATAAATGAGCCAATTAAGTCATGACTATGTCAAGAAAGGATGGCATACCAAGTCAAATCAACAACCAATAGGGTTGTGCCAAGTGTCTAGATGGTATTGGTCAGTTCAAACGGACCAATCAGATCGCAGAGCCACACCACTCCCTACAACTATAAATAGAGGTCTTCATAAAGCTAGAAGACACCAGAAGTGATAACAAGAAGTAAGCAGAGAGCTCGTGGATCAAACACCGCAAATTTCTCTACAAGCTACAAGTTCAAGCACTCAAGCTACAAGTTCAAGTTCAAGTTCAAGATCAAGGACGAAGCCAAATCAAATACCAAAGCGTTCAAGATCAAATTACTTGTTCGTGATCAAATCCAAATCCAAGTTCAAGAAGGAGATTCAAGACCAAGCTTTACAAGTCCTTGAATCAAATCAAAGTCAAGCTCATTGAGATACTTTACATTCTTGAAGAATCAGAGGAATACCATAGAGATTGTAACACTTTCATTTATTGAAATCAAATACTGCATTTGTTATGCAATTTTCTAGTCTTGATTATTTATTTTTATGGAAAGCGAAAATTTGTTGTTACAAATTTCTGGCACGCCCAGTGGGACACTCTTTACCTCTCATCTCTTCAAATTACCAAATTTCAAGAACACAGAAATGGCTCCTAAGAAGATCAACTTCAAACTCACTACTGCTAAGGCTACGGATTCCAAGT
This sequence comes from Nicotiana attenuata, assembly GCF_001879085.1. Lineage (NCBI taxonomy): Eukaryota > Viridiplantae > Streptophyta > Magnoliopsida > Solanales > Solanaceae > Nicotiana > Nicotiana attenuata. Next base: position 54,692,979 of record NC_031993.1, read on the forward strand.
TTTCATCTGATGTGAAAAACTTGCTGGATGCTACTATGGAAAGTGTAGGACCTGTCACTAGGAACAAAGTAAACTTGCTGAGACAAAAAGCATTTCAAATGCCGTCTGCATCGGTTCCTATCTTTGATTTTCAATCCTCAAAAGGGGCAAGATCCTTTCCAACTAACTGGAAGAGAGAGCGAACATTGCTAAAATTATTGAAAAGACATTGGCTCTACTTAGCCCTTCTAGATCTAAGAATCTCATCACACAGGGTGATGATGATGTCTTGATCACTGGATCTGCTCCAAGCACTCCACGTGAGTTGTTCCGCTCAAAGTATGGTGTAAGAGAAAATCCGCGCTTTGCTCCACCATCCACGACGGTTATCCAAGCAATGGTGACTAATACTTCAAACGTTGAAGAACAACTCGCAAATTTAACAAAGGCAATTGAAGGGTTAACGAAGCATATGCAAGATCAAGATAATCAAATTGTCAAGCTGACAGATAGAGTTGAAAGCATGATGGAGGGAGATTCAAGTCATGCACCTGGAAAGCTCCCAATAATGCAAGATAAAGGAGACTCATCTGCAAGACAGACAACGACTCCTAAAGAATTTCAGATTTCATCTGACGGGGTTATTCCCATTGACCAATTGAAAGACTTTATTATGGGAACCATCAAAGATAAGTACGATGTTGCTGCCAAGTCTTCTCTCGCATATGCAAAGCCATACACTGCGAGAATTGATAGTTTGAAGATGCCTGCAGGTTATCAACCCCCAAAGTTTCAACAATTTGATGGTAAAGGAAATCCGAAGCAACACATTGCACACTTCGTCGAAACTTGTAATAATGTTGGAACCTATGAAGATTATCTTGTCAAGCAGTTCGTCCGTTCCTTAAAAGGAAATGGTTTTGATTGGTACACTGATCTCGAGGCTGGTTTCATCGATAGCTGGGAGCAACTTGAACATGAATTTCTCAATCGCTTCTATAGCACAAGGCGCACTGTAAGTATGGTTGAACTCACAAATACGCGTCAATGGAAGGATGAACCAGTTGTTTATTTCATCAATCGATGGAGGAATGCGAGCCTCAATTGTAAAGACAGACTTAGTAAAGCTTCTGGAATAGAAATGTGTACTCAAGGAATGTATTGGGGACTTTGCTACATCTTGCAGGGTATCAAGCCTAAGTCTTTTGAAGAATTGGCTACGCGTGCTCATGATATGGAGCTAAGTATGTCTTCAAGTGGAAATCAAGGGCCACCTGTTTATGAACCTCGCAAAGTGAAGGATAAAAAAGAAATAAAGAAAGGAGGCAAGTTTGTGCCGAAGTCTGAGAGTAAGGAATCAATGAATGTTAATGCCTCACCATTAAAGGTCACTACAAAAGTGAGTAAGAAGCAAAGTGTGAAGACAACGTCCTTACAGGATAAAGTTGGCTGAAAGTTAACTCTGAAGGAAATGCAAGCGAAAGAATATCCATTCTTGGACTCCGATGTCCCAGCAATTTTTGAAGAACTCCTTGAGTTGAAACTCATTGAGTTACCCGAAATGAAGCGGCCAGACAAAGCTGGAAAGACTAATTATCCAAATTATTGCAAGTACCATCGGTTGATTGGCCACCCTATTGAAAAGTGCTTTGTCTTCAAGGAGAAAGTCATGGACTTGGCCGCTGAAGGAAAAATCTTGCTTGAGGATGAGAAAGACAGTTCGAATCAAGTCTCTTTCGTTTTTGGTTCACTTGATCCCATTGTCCTTTGTAATTTTGTCGAAGTACCTGAATGTGATGGCATCAAAACTGCATCATCACCAAATATGATTAAATTTGGTGACTTTGAACCTATTGATGTGAGCAAACCATTGCTTCTCCCTATGGCGTATAAACTAATAGTGGTGGAAAAATCTCAAGAGAAAGGTGAATCGCGTGATGATCAAACTGATAATGAAGGTTGGATTCTTGTGACTCGACGGAGACGCTGCAAGACAAATTCACAAAGGGACTCAAATAAGCAGTTGACTAAAAATGGTGAAAAGACCCAAGAAGAAAATGATAAAGAAGAACTGGAAGAAAGCAAAAATGGCGGAGAATCACTATCAAAGGCTACGTCTTCTAGTGACATTGGAGGAATTTCTGCCAAGCTGGTTACACTCGCGAGCTTCCTGTGAATATATCAAGGCCTCATGTTGTAAGATAGATGAAGAAGAGACAAAGAAGGAGGGTTCATCATTGCTACCACCTCCCTTGCCTGAAAAACTCACTGGGAATTCTGAAGAAGTGGACATTTATGATGCAAAAATCACATTTACTAATGATGATCTTTTTCTTGGTGAAACACACCATAATCGCCCCTATTTATGGTTGGCTTTGTGCGAGAATAGAGAATAAGTAGAATCTTGATTGATGATGGGTCTGGTGTCAATATTCTCCCATTTCGTATTGTCAAAGAGCTTGGCATACCGATGGATGAACTATGTGAAAGTCGTTTGATGATTCAAGGGTTCAATCTAGGGGGGCAAAGAGCTATAGAGGCTAACAAATTGGAAATAAATATGGGAGATTTTCATTCGAGTGCATGGATGCACGTGATTGATGCAAAACCTCATATAATATCTTGTTATGAAGTCCATGGATACACGAAAACAAAGTGGTTTCATCCACCTTCCATCAGTGCTTGAAATACTACGAAGATGGGATCGAAAAGAAGATAGTTGCCGATGATCCCTTTACCGAGGCTGAATCATACTTTGCCGATGCAAAATTCTACTTAAAGAATTACGTCTCAAAGGAGGTTAAGGTTGATAATGTGATATTGACCAAAAGTGTTGCAAAGAAGGTTGATGTCACAACTAGCAAGGAAAATATTACAGTTGAAAAAGATCAGGTGCTTCATGATAGGAACAAGATGAATGAGGCATCTTCAAGTAAGAAAGTGACTCTTGTTGTTCGTTATGTCCCAAAGGCAAGGAAGGTCGAAGATCCATCTTCTGAACTACAAGGTAAGGTGTTAGGAGACTTGACCCTTCCTATCAAGAGAATTGATGCAATTAAGTCATCTACAAAGTTGCTTAAAGAGTTTGTCAAATCATCAAGCCACAATTTGCTTCTAAATCTAGCACTTCCTGCAAAGCGCACAGATGAGGGCTTTGACGCAACCACCTACAAGTTGTTAGCAAAAGCTAGATATGATCCCAGCGAACCATCCAAGTTGGGAAAGCTCCCGCCTGAAGCTTCAAACCCTACTCAAAAGATGATGATGGAGAAAGGGTACCCACTGAAGCAATCACGTGAAGGATTGGGTTACAAACAACCCCCGCCAATCCGTATCTCCATTAAAAGGGAAAGTTGTAACTACATTACTGCTAAAGAAGTGTCTACGACGCTTAATAAAAAGCCTTCTGTGTTTGATCGGCTTACGAAGCCAAGGGCCTCAGTCTTTGATAGGTTGGGACCACTGAAGAAGGAAAACAAGCGTCATGGAAGTGATAGAAGGATTGGAGCATCTATCTTCGCTAAAAAGGAGATTTTGACCACAGACTGCCCAAGTCTGATTCCTTCTAGAATGAGGCGAGAGACCAAACTTGTAGTTTCGTGCGAAGAGGTCCTCAAAGCAAAGGCTCATATTATAGTACACACTAAAGAACAGGAGGAAGATGAAGAAAGTGTGGGGTCATCATATCATACCACCATTCATGATGAACAAAATGCTTCATCTTATACGGAAGTCGAGGAAAAGTGCCTTGATATTCATGTATGTCATCACATATCTTTCAATGATGGTGATCCTCAAGAGGATAAAGACGCTAAAGATGCACCACCTGAGCTTGAAGAAGGGGTGAAGACAACGGTTGATGCACTAAAAGAAGTCAATCTCGGAGTAGTTGAAGATCCAAAGCCCACATATGTCAGTGCCTCTCTAACTAATGATGAAGAGGGAAAATATATTGAGCTACTTAAGGAGTTCAAAGACGTATTTGCTTGGAGCTACAAAGAAATGCCAGGTTTAGACCCCGAGGTGATTGTTATTCATTTTGCTGTCAGACGAGGTGCTCGTCCTATGAAGCAAGCACAACGTCGCTTCAGACCTGAACTGGTTCCCTTGATTGAAACTGAAGTTAACAAGCTTATTGAGGCTGGTTTTGTTCGTGAAGTAAAATATCCTACATGGATTTCAAGCATCGTCCCTGTAAGAAAGAAGAATGGCCAAATCCGAATTTGTGTTGACTTTAGGGACCTAAATAACGCTTGTCCAAGGATGAATTTCCTCTTCCTATCACTGAGCTCATGAATGATGCAACGACTGGATACGAGGCGATATCGGTCGAGCCCCCTTTTTCTCGCGAAAACGGGTTTCGACATTTTCGGGACAACTCCTTTCCTTTTGGGATGGGGTAAGGGATTTGAAGAGTCGCCACCAAACGGATTAAGGTTCGTTAGGGAACCTAAAGTAATTAACTCATATAACCAGTTTACATCACTAGATATCGGGTAAGGGCTTGAAATTACCTTGAGGAGAAGATGTTAGGCACCCCTCAAGGTCCACAACGGTGGGTCCTGGCCGAACTTAAATTAAGAATTAGTCTTATGGGAAAATAAAACAATTTAGACAAATAGATATTATTTTAAAACAGGAATTAGAGGGGTCCTAGGTTTTTTAGCCTATAGGGTCATTTCTATGCAATACTTGGTAACTTTCCCCAAGTTGGGGTGCTACACATAGCATTAGTGCACGGGTCATCATTTCCTTTCTACCCAATTACTATCTTTCAGTTGTTACCTAAGCGTTCGCTTCTAACTCGTGTCTTATGCGTGCACTACCCGTCCCTTTCCTATGGTCCTGGAGATATTTAGGACCTCTATTTGGGGTGGTTCTAGACTGACCTATGTTGATTAAATGATAAAAAGCTAGGCGACAGACAAAAATCAAATAGGACTATCAGATAGGGAACAAATAAAAGCACATGTTAACCTCCACAAATAGACACCAAATGCACGCAATTAAACAGACAACTTTATTGATTTAGGATCCTATAGGCAGGATATCTAGATGAGCAGAAAGAATATAAGAAAGCAGCTTACTAAAACGAGCATTGGGACCTACGGGCTTGCCTACTGTTTGATTAAGTTCTGAATCTGGGCATGTTTCAAGCAGCACGAGATCACAATTTTTGGCCCAGGATTCTTAATAAACCTACAGGTTTGCCTACTGATAACCAGAACAGAATCCTATAGGCATGATGTCTAAAGGTTGATTAAAAGACCTATAACATGATTTCTAAGCGAATTAATGATTTTTTAACTCATGAAAATAGATTTTATCTCTTTAGATCCTATAAGCATGCTTTCTAATTTGCAGAATTAATTAACTCCTATAGAGATGATTTCTAGGTGTCGAAACTGATCTGTTTATTTCCTATAGGCATGGTATCTAAGTTGAAACTGATTTTTTTACCTCCTATAGGCATGATATCTATCAATCACATGTGGGCAGAATCTTAAGCACATTGCCAGGAAAGGTTATTATTCAAACAGATAGAATCCTATAGACATGGTCACTAGTGCATGTAAGTTAGAAATATGCATGGATCCTATGGACAGGATTTCTAATGCAAAGGGGCCTATAGACAGGATTTCAAGCATGCGAGTGAAACACAGAACAAAGCAATCAGAAAATCCTATAGACGTGATCTCTAAACAAGTAGTAACATTCACATAGTTACCAATAAACCTATAGGCGGGATTTCTACCCGAGTTTCAAACTAGGATATAGAGAAACCCCCCAGCTTTTACTAATAAACCCCAGATTTGTTTATTACAAAGATTATTACAACCCAGAATGAATAAGTTACATAACAATATCTATTACACTATAGGGAGCCTTAGCAGGCCCAATATAAACCTGGGAGCCAGGCCTTCAAACACAACAGCTCTGAAACACTAGCAGCAATCCACAATACCTTAAGCCAGCCTTCCAGTGTGTCAAAGTTCCCAAAGAGCCTCAGGGACCCTGGGCAATGCTCACACTAGAACCACACATTCAACACAGAATTTTTTGGAGACTGGAAAACCATCCCTAATGTGTCAGAGTTCAAAGGAGCCTCAGGGACCCTAGGTAGTGCTCACACTGGGGGTGGTAGGAACCTAGGTAACTAAGAGTAGAAGTTTGAAAACCAGTACATAGGGGGTAGAGGGACAGTTTTAGAAAACAGTTTGATTTTTAGGAGCAGACAGATTCAAATTACAGGACTGCAGACAGAATTTCACTTAAAACAAACAGAATCCATATCTAGTAAATAGTTCAAACAGATTGGTATTGATTCAGACATGGATACTATAATAGCATTTAAGCAATCACAAAAGAGCCGAGATACTTGAACTAATAGACAGAGTTGGCAGCATATTACATGTTTGCAGAACAGGGAATATACAGTTGTTTATACAAGGTTTCATATTACTAGAGATAACTTAGTTAACTAGGCGAAAACATATGGGCATATAGCAAACAGAAACATGCTGAAATCCCAAACTAATAAGCACATAGGGTTGGATACGGTAACAAAGACTAAAGCATGCCAGTTGAGAAAGCAGTAACAGAAAAAAACATGCTGAGGTCGAAATAAACTATAAGACATAATCAGATAATAAGAACTGAAACCTGCCAGTTGAGAAAAGAGTAAACAAGAATAGTAGATCACACAGAAACATGCTGAGGTTTGAAGTAAACTAACCACATAAGCACAGGGAATAGAATAGGATAACAGGAGTTAACACATACCAGTTAGGAAGAAAGTGAACAGGAATGTAATGGCAATTTGAATCCAAAGAGTTTATCCTTGGCTTCCAGCCGGCTAAACAGTGCAGAAATCAGAGTAGTCGCACAGAGAGACAACTTAAATCCTTTGAAGGAAAGCAGAGAACTTTTGAGTTGCAAAGTGAAGCAATTATAAGAGTGTGTAAGTGTGAGTGTGTGTCTGTAAGCGTGAGCGTGTCTAAAAATCAGAGTAATGAAAGGTTTTTATAGCATACAGTAGAGTAAAACCAAATAAGGTAGGAGAATCAATGGCACACAAATAAGGCAAAGGGATCAGTTAATCAGTCAATTAGGGCTAACAAGAATCAATTAATAGGCAGAATCACTTAAATTAACACGGAATAAATCAGCAGTCAAGATTGAGGTCTAAACAAGGTAAGTAGTATGTCCAGAGATCAATTAAAAGTAGGTCCTAATAATCAAAGTACAGAAATCAAGCTAGCAAAAGAGTTAAGGAAGGTAGTACCAATTATGAATCACACATAAGGAAAGAATAAGTAAAAATCTATCTAGGAAATATCAGTATCGTACAGGAAAGGAAAGATTAAAATCTCAGTAAAGGATTTCAAAATCCTAACTTTTTGGGTAACCCATAAAGTCAGCAGAGAAACAAGGGCGAAATAATCACACACTGTGTACAATGAACATAGACAAGAGATTTATTCGAAAAGCACAAAGAATCGAACTAGAGAAGATCTGAAACCCTAATTTTAGGGTGAGTAAAATTAGGCGGAATACCTTTTAATGAAATCATGAAAAGATTCACAGATAGTCATGCAGAAACATAGATATGATTTTAACGAAAAATAAGTACCAAATCTCAGCAGATTTCAAAGGATCTAAACACTATCTTTAGGGTAAAATAAGGAATGAGCAAAATCTCAGAGATTCATACCATAAGGAGACAGAGAAAGAACATAGATGGAAAGAGAAAAAGGTTCAAACCAGATTTGGTTCAAAACAAGAGAGATCCACTTGCCATGTTAGGCAAGTGATTATGTAATACCATAATTGGCTGACCAGTAGAGAAAAGGGGCCAAATAAGGTAAGAAATCACCAGATGATTCCATATCTGGTTGGAATCGAAGGGGATTTGGTGGGGATTTGGGTGACGGCGCTTAGGGTTTGACGAAAAGAGAAGAGGAGAGGTTGAGAGAGTTCAAGGGCGGCGGGTTAAGTGAAATGGGGTAGGGGTTTCTGGGGTTGGGGTAAATAAGGAAAAGGGGGAAGGATGGTGGCCGTTGATCTTGAGAGATCAACGGCTGGGATTAAAAAATAGATGGGGCGGGTCTTTTAAGAGCGGGTCGCGACCGGGTTGTGGGTTAGGGGTTGTTTGGTTTGGGCTATGGCGGACTGGGCTAGTTTTTAAGTAGTTGGGCTGGGTAATTGGGCTGGTTTGGGTAGCCTAGGTCCGAGATTAGTTAATTAAAAGGGGCTAAATTTTAAAGACCCAATTAATTTAATAAATTAATTTTATAAGATAATTTATAAATGCTAAAAATATCATTTGTGCATAAAAATGATTTAAAATAATTACATAATATTATAAAAAATATAAAAAGCTATTTTCCGTTTAAATAATGTAATTATGCATACATGGGCTATTATTGCAAATTTATTGCAATTATAGCCTAAAGATACAAATATAATTATGCATAAAATGATTAAAGCTTAATATGAATATAAATGATAAAAATCAAGTAATAAATTATTATAAAATTATTTGTGATGCAATTAGTAATTATTTAGATAATAAAATATTGGAATGAATTAATTAAAATCTCTTTTAAAATTACAGAAAATTATGGGAAAATACTGGTTGATGCTCATGCACTATTTTGAAAGTATATATGCATTTTTAAAAAAAAATATATGAGGGTAAAATTAGGTATCAACAACTGCCCCTCTTTACCTGGGAAGGATGAAAGAGTTGTCGGGTAAAGAATTGATGACCGATTTTGACCGAATGGGATGTTTGAAAAATATAGGCCGCACCCTGGTCTCTGAGCTGCCTACATATCCCTGGTTTTACAGGAATCAGGCATGTGTAGTTCTGGACCCAACGGTGAATGAAATCGATGGAATTGTTATAGGAATGGTCGTATGTTTTGGAAAGGGTTTCCTTTGGAAGGGATAGTATCAGATGGGTTTATGCGGAGTTATGGATGTATCACAGGACAGGTATCTGAATGGTCATAGGGTAAAGGCGAGTAATTGGTGATAATCGGTTACGTTTGAGATAACAGCAAGATAAAAATGGTATGAATGGAAACCGGAGCGAAGATTGCTCCTGTTCAAAGAATGGTTACCTCCTGGATATCCTGCAAAACTTAAAACACGATACATGCAAATATATAGATTACTGCGAGAATTTTAACATGATGCAAATTCCCTTTGGACCATGAAGATTGTCTTTGGACGGAGAGGATGACATCCTTAGACCATGACATCCTAGGCCATGAGTCATGAGATAAGGGATTCGGGCCATGAAATGATGTTCTCGGGCCATGAGAATGGTGCCTCTGAACCATGTGCCTTTGAATAATGATGTGCAGTATTGAGAGATCCTCAGGCCATGACATGGTCTCTTCAGGCTATGAGGATGATTCCTTCGGACTATGACGCCTCCGGATAGAGACATGATGATGGATCATATAAGCAAACAAGACAGAGCTTAGTCTTGTATAGAATCGGGACAAAGCTTAGTCCCGGAAAAAGCAAAATAGTGCTAGGTTTCAAATAGTGTAACATTCATCATTAGACAAGGAAAGGCAGAGCTTAGCCTTATGCAGTTGGGGAGGCAGGGCTTAGCCTCATGCAAGAAGAGGAGACAACGCTTAGTCTCGTGCAGTGGAAGGCGATGCTTAGCCTTATGCAAATATGGAGGCAGGGCTTAGTGTCGCACCTCCTTTTTTACACATCTCCCTGAGGGATAATGTATAAGGGAGTTTTTCCATTTTAAGTGACATTATTCCAAATGGGATTATTTATTTATTCAGAGTCGCCACTTGGGATAGGTTTGGCTTTTGGTGTCCCAAGTCACCGGTTTATCTTGAATCCCAAATCGAGGAAATTTCGACTTCCCGGATGGAATCTGCGAACCAGAAATTCTGAATAAGGAATTTTGTTTACTCGAGGGAAGGTGTTAGGCACCCACGGATCCCGTGGTTCTAGCACGGTCGCTTAAACTATCATAATTGGCCTAAAATCTGATTTTAATACATGTTTTATCCTATAGTGCAATTTCAAATTATTTACCGCTTTTAATTAATTTTAAGAAAATTGAACGTCGTTAAAAATATGTTTTTGGATCACGTCACATGAAATGCACCCGGATCCGCGACACATTTTATTCAACGTTTTGGGATTTGGATTTGGGTCACATGAAATGCACACCCGGATTTGGGAAGGTAAAGTTATTAAAGAACGCGCCTAAAGCGACTAACGCATTATTATCTTTGCGGGAGGCCATGGAAATTTGCTAAATGGCGCGTCCAGAGTTCTAAGCATTTTAAAATTAATTAAGTGTGACTGTTCGAGAAAACATAAATTGGCCTATTTGGTAGAAATTCTGATTATGTAGCTAAAGTGTCTTGGAATGAGTGTGTTACCAAATGGTCTAACATTAGCTACTGAATCTTGATCTCACCCTCATACATAGATCCAAAGATTAAACTCAAACTAGGAAACTTCATTTTAATTTGAACATGCAGCAAACAATTTGAGATATGAGCATACAATAGATGATTTGAACCAAATACATAAGTAGTGAGTTCGAACAGTTAATACCATAAGCTTTGTATGACCAATTTCGTGAATCCTTCTTTGATTTTCTCAATGAAACAAACTTAAATGCAGTGGTAGTGAAATGGGCTGAGGAACAATCTTCATATTCAAGGTTTTTTATGAACATATATCAATGAACATTTTAATTTTTCCAACACATTATCAAAGTTAAGAAACAACAGAGAATCCATACAATTCAAACAACCAAAATATGTCTATTCGAAATGAACAGTCACAAATATGGAACACAATACCCAATTTCTCAAATTATATTCGAAAAGTAACTTTGAGTTGGATGTGTACCTACCTAAAAGCTGATCAATAACAGAGAACACCCAACAAAGCTTTGAAATAAAAGGCGAGATCTAGACTTGAAACAAGTTGGTTCCTAAACCATCTGTTATTTGAGTTGGCTTCTGATTTTATAAACAAAAAATACATTCCCTTGCTAATAGACCATCTGATAGCAACACCGATAAAAAATCATGAAACATCCTCAGTTCAAATCATTCTTTCAACCCACATGGATAAACAGAACCTTTCTTATTAGTAAAATGAAAGGAACACTTGACCTTAAAAATTAACAATGATGAGGAATATACACCCCGCTCAATACGTCAATTTAAGCTAAACAACCAACAACTAGTATCAATTGAAATTAGTTTAATCCTGTGATATCATTTTGAACACGAGCCATTATTTTAGGAGATGAATCAATGTCAACCATAAGTGTTAACTCATTCAAAGCTACGGAACAGTTTGAATATTCAACGAAAAATGTTCATGGCATCAGACACTAATAAGGAAATAGAATTTCAAGCAGATTTAGCTATTAACAAGCTGGATCTAAGAAAACAAGCACAAACTTGACATGAACAAATCAGATTTCGCTCATAAACATCACAATAAAGGATAACAGATGAGTGTTCACATACCTATATCAGGGAAATTGCAAAAAAACAACTCAAATAGAAGGTTGGAATGGAACACGGAACTCA
>NC_031993.1:54710906-54718163 GCF_001879085.1 Nicotiana attenuata
TAAAATCCTAGATTATCTAAAAATGTAAAATTAAACTAATTATAAAAATCATAAAAGCTATTTAATCCTAAATTAAAAGAGAAAATTCAATAACCTAAAAATAAAAGGCAACAGTGTAAAAATGAAATATTTTTCGTGATTTTCCATTTTTATAAAACCAATAACTTCCGATTAGTCCTAAAAATGTAAAAATAAAACCTAAATACCATGTATGATATTTTAGTATTTTTTATGACTTAAACGTGCACAAGATAAAAATTCTACAAAATCCTATTAAATGGTAAATAATTAGAAAAAAAATCTATTTTCTTGGATTTTGTAGGAGTATTTCGTATAGGGCAAAAATCACGTGCTTACACTTAGCTTCATGCAAGATTTGAGACAGGGCTTAGTCTCTTGCAACGGAAGGCAGTGCTTAGCCTTATGCAAATAGGGAGGCAGGGCTTAGCCTTATGCAAGAAAGGGAGACAATGCTTAGTATCATGCAACGGAAGGCAGTGCTTAGCTTTATGCAAATAGGGAGGCAGGGCTTAGCCTCATGCAAGATTTGAGACAGGGCTTAGTCTCATGCAAAGAGAAGGAAATGCTTAGCCTTATGCAAATAGGGAGGCAAGTCTTAGCCTCATGAAAGATTTGAGACAGGGCTTAGTCTCATGCAAAGAGAAGTCAATGCTTAGCCTTATGAAAATAGGGAGGCAGGGCTTAGCCTCATACAAGATTTGAGACAGGGCTTAGTCTCATGCAAAGAGAAGGCAATGCTTAGCCTTATGCAGATATGGAGGCAAGGCTTAGCCTCATGCAAGATTTGAGACAGGGCTTAGTCTCATGCAAAGAGAAGGCAATGCTTAACCTTATGCAGTGAACAAATAGCAAGTGGGAGTAGAATATTTCTTAACTGGAGAGATATTTGCGCTTGGCGGCCCGATTGTTATGAGGATAGTGATTTCGGTATGTGTATATTTGCGAATAGTCCTGTTATGTTCACTGTGCCTACATCCAAAGAGAAATCCTGAGTTTTGAGGGAAAGGTTGGTTCGTGCCTTCGTCTGTTTGCTTTGCCTTGCTTTGCTCTGGAGGCCCTGTCCGAGTTACCCTGGTAATACCTGGCAGCCATAAAAATAAAGTTTACGAAAATATGCACTTATTGATGAAATAGAGTTATTTAGAAACATAGTGGTATATAATATCAAGTGAATTAGATGAATTAGTGACTGTAACACTTTTAGAGATATTGCGGCTTCTTTGCATTAGAATTTTGAGGGTCCTCCTCGAAATTCCGCCCTAGTTTGGTGAATGATCCTGCGGCCGTTCTGCGTGTAACAAAGTTTGTTGGATCTGCTTCGAAATTTGAGAATCCTTCTCAAAATTCTGCCCCAGTTTCTTAACCGATTTCTGACTGTCTTGCATATGATTGTGTCGGCTGGACTTGTTCCGGAATTTTGAGGTCCTCTCAAAATTTTGCCCCAGTTTCTGGTTTGGGGGGAAATGAAGATTTTATTAAGATGTGACCGAACCCACAGGGCTGCCTACATATCCCCTCTTAAACGAGAATCAGGTCAAGCGTAGTTCAGCTACATCAGATGAAGAAATGCAAACGATCTAAACATAGTATCTTTTGACTGCTTCTGAATTGATAGGTTTTGGCCAGACTTCTCCGTCTATTTTTGCAAGTATGAGTGCTCCTCCTGTTAGTACCCTGTGAACCATGTAGGGACCTTGCCAGTTGGGTGAAAATTTCCCTTTGGCTTCATCCTGATGTGGGAAGATCCGCTTCAGTACCAGCTGCTCCGGTGCGAATTGTCTTGGTCTGACCCTTTTGTTGAAAGCTCTGGACATTCTATTATGATAAAGCTGACCATGACATACTGCATTCATTCCTTTTCCGTCTATGAGGGCTAGTTGCTCATAGCGGCTCCTTATCTATTCCGCATCACTGAGTTCGGCTTTTTGTATGATCCTTAAAGNTATTTTTTGGATTTTGGAATTTGCCTCTTAATTTTCGGAGGAGGGACTTTTACGAAAATATTTCGGATTTTTGACCAAAAATATTTTCGGACTCAATTTTCAAAATCTGAATTTTTTTATTAGTTTTTTTATTTATGAAAGGAAGACATCTAAGGAATATTTTAATGGTTTATTTTGACCTAAAAGGAAAAAAAAAGTGGCTATTTTTCAAAAAAAATTTATTTAAGCAAACAAAGACTCGGTTTTGCAGATACGGCCTTTCAGCACTTCCGGGAGGGAGATTTTAAGGCTGTGCCTGTCAACCGATTAAAATGACTCAGGATGGCTGTTCTTGCAAAAAACAGTCTTACGGCGTCCCTTTGGGGACATTCGGCTTATTTTAAAACAAGAATGGCAACACCCGACTTATTTTGACAAAAATAAAAATTTTGGTATTTTTTGGCTATTTTGCAAAAGGGAGGTTGGACCCGATGAGGGTTGCCTACGTATCTCACATCCGGTGAGACTCAAACCAGCGTAGTTCGGGCAAACGTCAAAACCAAATATATTTTTATTTGAACAACAATCTTTTCTTTTTCAAATATTTTCCTTTTACATTTTTTCAAAATCCGGCAGCATTTCGGTACTATTTGGGCATTGGTTTTTCAAAACAGGTGGTTACCCTCACTTATTCCTAACACTGATATTTTTCTCAATTTCCTCTCATTGTATACAGGCCGGTCAACATGCAAAGCCGAGCAAATAAATGCACAAGTAGCACGTAAGAAGCATCAGGATGGTCTTTTTCATTTCAGGTCACCTGTCCTAGACGAACCCAACCCCTGTGTTGAGTCCCCTAAGTCAAATGCACATGATGCAAACAAACGTTCCTATTAGGGATCCGGCATGAGGTTTTGTTCTTCTAGGTTTAAACCCTAGGTTTATTGGTCTAGACCTGGCTTACCCGAGCGACCAACTCGAGCCGAGGGGGAGGCAGCATACCGGGGATACAGAAGCTCCGCCAGCTTAGCAACTTATCCAAACCTCGTTCTAAATGGGAAAAGACTCTAAACAGAAGAGAAGCTACACGAAGTGCACCCTTCTCCATGATGTAGAAGACTCAGAGAGAGGAAGGGATTCGTAACAGTTTTATATACAATTCAACAAATATCAAAGCGGTAAAACATTTAGCACATATAGCATGGAACATGTAGGAAAATCAGATAAGCCAAATATAACAGTTATTCTAAGCTCGAATTCTTGAACCCTGAACCGAAATTCTGGGTTCGTTTCCCCAGCAGAGTCGCCAGAGCTGTCACACCTCCTTTTTTACACACCTCCCTGAAGGATAATATATAAGGGAATTTTTCCATTTTAAGTGACATTATTCGAAATGGGATTATTTATTTATTCAGAGTCAACACTTGGGATAGGTTTGGCTTTTGGTATCCCAAGTCACTGGTTTATCTTGAATCCCAAATCGAGGAAATTTCGACTTCCCGAATGGAGTCTGCGGACCAGAAATTCTGAATAAGGAATTCTGTTGACCCGAGGGAAGGTGTTAGGCACCCCCGAATCCCGTGGTTCTAGCACGGTCGCTTAAACTATCATAATTGGCCTAAAATCTGATTTTAATACATGTTTTATCCTATAGTGCAATTTTAAATTATTTACCGCTTTTAATTAATTTTAAGGAAACTGAACGTCGTTAAAAATATGTTTTTGGATCACGTCACATGAAATGCACCCGGATCTGCGACACATTTTATTCAACGTTTTGGGATTTGGATTTGGGTCACATGAAATGCACACCCGGATTTGGGAAGGTAAAGTTATTAAAGAACGCGCCTAAAGCGACTAACGCATTATTATCTTTGCGGGAGGCCATAGAAATTTGCTAAATGGCGCATCCCGAGTTCTAAGCATTTTAAAACTAATTAAGTGTGACTGTTCGAGAAAACATAAATTGGCCTATTTGGTAGAAATTCTTATTATGTAGCTAAAGTGTCTTGGAATGAGTGTGTTACCAAATGGTCTAACATTAGCTACTGAATCTTGATCTCACCCTCATACATAGATCCAAAAATTAAAATCAAACTAGGAAACTTCATTTTAATTTGAACATGCAGCAAACAATTTGAGATATGAGCATACAATAGACGATTTGAACCAAATACATCAGTAGTGAGTTCGAACAGTTAATACCATAAGCTTTGTATGACCAATTTCGTGAATCCTTCTTTGATTTTCTCAATCTGAAACAAACTTAAATGCAGTGGTAGTGAAATGGGTCGAGGAACAATCTTCATATTCAAGGATTTTTATGAACATATATCAATGAACATTTTAGCTTTTCCAACACATTATCAAAGTTAAGAAACAACAGAGAATCCATACAATTCAAACAACTAAAATATGTCTATTCGAAATGAACAGTCACAAATATGGAACACAATACCCAATTTCTCAAATTATATTCAAAAATTAACTTTGAGTTGGATGTGTACCTACCTAAAAGCTGATCAATAACAGAGAACACCCAACAAAGCTTTGAAATAGAAGGCGAGATCTAGACTTGAAACAAGCTGGTTCCTAAACCATCTGTTATTTGAGTTGGCTTCTTATTTTATAAACAAAAAATACATTCCCTTGCTAATAGACCATCTGATAGCAACACAGATAAAAAATCATGAAACATCCTCACTTCAAATCATTCTTTCAACCCACATGGATAAACAGAACCTTTCTTATTAGTAAAATGAAAGGAACACTTGACCTTAAAAATTAACAATGATGAGGAATATACACCCAGCTCAATACGTCAATTTAAGCTAAACAACCAACAACTAGTATCAATTGAAATTAGTTTAATCCTGTGATATCATTTTAAACACGAGCCATTATTTTAGGAGATAAATCAATGTCAACCATAAGTGTTAACTCATTCAAAGCTAAGGAACAGTTTGAATATTCAACAAAACATGTTCATGGCATCAGACACTAATCAGGAAATAGAATTTCAAGCAGATTTAGCTATTAACAAGCTGGATCTAAGAAAACAAGCACAAACTTGACATGAACAAATCAGATTTCGCTCATAAACATCACAATAAAGGATAACAGATGAGTGTTCACATACCTATATCAGGGAAATTGCAAAAAAACAACTCAAATAGAGGCTGGACTGGAACACGGAACTCAGCAGCTCAGGAACAGCTTTTCGAAGCCCAGGAAGAAAGAAATCGAGTTTGAAATCAGTTCTCTTCACATCTTCATCGGAAATTTCAGTTTTCTTTCTATTTTTCTTAGCTTATGATTCTCTGATCTGGACTCTCCTTTTTTGTTTTTTCCTTTCTCGTGAAGCTTTTTCTCCAGATTTGAAATGCAATTTTAGATCTAGAAATTTGCTTGCAGAGATTTTGTTTTTGTTTTTTCGTGTGAGTCAGGTCATGGTTAGAGGAGCGTGTGTGCAGAGTGAACGTGAATCAGAAATGGGTATTGCGTGTGTCCTCTTAATGAGAGGGGAACCGGGTCGGGTCAAAAAATAAATGGGTTTGGATCGGTTTTGGGCTGGGGTGGTGAGCACTTGGGCTTGGGTAATTATTTTAAAGGGGAGGAAATCTTTGGGCTGAATTAAAGGTGGCCCAATTCCGAAAATGACACCCCTTCTTCAATTTTCTTTTATTTCTAATTTCCTTTTCTTTTCTTTTTCTTTAGTTAAAAATCCTAAAATTAAAATCCTAGATTATCTAAAAATGTAAAATTAAACTAATTATAAAAATCATAAAAGCTATTTAATCCTAAATTAAAAGAGAAAAATCAATAACCTAAAAATAAAAGGCAACAGTGTAAAAATGAAATATTTTTCGTGATTTTCCATTTTTATAAAACAAATAACTTCCGATTAGTCCTAAAAATGTAAAAATAAAACCTAAATACCATGTATGATATTTTGGTATTTTTTATGACTTAAACGTGCACAAGATAAAAATTCTACAAAATCCTATTAAATGGTAAATAATTAGAAGAAAAATCTATTTTCTTGGATTTTGTAGGAGTATTTCGTATAGGGCAAAAATCACGTGCTTACAGCTGCCCCTCTTTGCTCGGAAGCATGAAGAGTTTTCGGGCAAAGATAAAGTGAGCAATATAAGGGATTTTTGCCCGTTTGAAACTCCATGAGAAGCATTTTTTAAAAGAGTCTGACCGAACCTTGCTTCAGAGGTTGCCTACATATCCTTGGCTATAAAGGAATCAGGTTAGTGTAGTTCTGGAAGTTTTGGTAGCTGGGACTACAGGGAAGCCGTGACACGGTTGTTGCTGCTGTTTCTGCTTGCTGAGCTCCTTATTACATCAAAATGAAAAAATAAAAAGCTAAACTAGCTAAACCTATCAACTACGAGTTACAAGATTCCTATCTATAAATCTCCTGAAGCTTGATCTTGAGTCTTAGCTGATTTTGCTGTGGACTCCGATCTGAATCTTGATGCTCGCAAGTTGTAGGTGTTATTTCTTTCTGCAGCATTAGGTCAAAGCGGGATCGACGGAGCTTGTGACTTCAATCAAATTTTGAGCAATCCGCACCTTTGTTCGCTTCAACATTTGAGTTCATTTCTTTTTGTTCTTTTCTTCTTTTCTTTATTCTGGATTGAGACTCATTCTTTTTGTCGTCTCGAACCCTGTGCCTCGAGGTCAGACCTGCTTAAGACACCAAAACAAACAAACGAACAAAATTTTTCTGCCCTAGTTTTCACTGGGAAAATTTTGTGAGTTAGTTGTGACACATAAGTAAGCGATCAAATCAGGATTGTGTATCCTTGGGAATGAAGCCTTAAATTGGGAGGATTACCAGGTTATGTTGGAAAATGACCGGGTTATGCCGGAAAAGAAAAAGGTCCTCGGGTTATGCCGGGGAGATCCACGGGTTATGCCGGGATTGAAAGAGAAAAGGGTCCTTGGGTTATTCCAGGGAGGTCTACGGGTTATGCCGGGATTGAAAGAAAAAGGCTCCTTGGGTTATTCCAGGGAGGTCCACGGGTTATGCCGGGATTGAAAGGAAAAAGGCTCCTTGGGTTATGCCAGGGAGATCCACGGGTTATGCAGGGATTTGAAAGAAAAAGGCTCCTTGGGTTATGCCAGGGACGTCCACGGGTTATGCCGGGATTGAAAGAAAAAGGCTCCTTGGGTTATGCCTGGGAGGTCCACGGGTTATGCCGGGATTGAAAGAAAAAGGCTCCCTGGGTTATGCCAGGGAGGTCCACGGGTTATGCCGGGATTGAAAGAAAAAGGTCCTTGGCTTATGCCAGGGAGGTCC